>NC_066527.1:4448930-4488930 GCF_024679095.1 Eriocheir sinensis | reverse complement strand
TAATGGAGGAGAATTAGACGAAGGGAGGGAAATGCTTTGAGAGGTGAGCGGTAGAGAGAATATTCATGGCGTTTCGAGCACAGCAGATATACGTGTTAAAAGTGTATCTATTCACAGTTACTGAGCACAAGGAAGGGAGTATAGAGGTTACTGAAGGAGAATTAAAGAGAGAGAATCACTAAAAAGATGGTAGGTACAATATTCATAGCGTTTAGAGCACAGCAGATATACGTGTTAAAAGTGTACCCATTCACAGTTATCGCATTACTGAGCACAATGGAGGGAGTATAGCGGTTACTGAAGGAGAATTAAAGAGAGACAATCACTAAAAACGATGGTAGGTACAATATTCATGGCGTTTAGAGCACAGCAGATATACGTGTTAAGAGTGTACCCATTCACAGTTATCGCATTACTGAGCACAAGGAAGGGAGTATAGAAGTTACTGAAGGAGAATTAAAGAGAGAATCACTAAAAACGATGGTAGGTTCAATATTCATAGCGTTTAGAGCACAGCAGATATATACGTGTTGAAATATATACCATTCACAGTTATCGCATTACTGAGCACAAGGAAGGGAGTATAGAAGTTGCTGAAGGAGAATTAAAGAGAGACAATCACTAAAAACGATGGTAGGTACAATATTCATGGCGTTTAGAGCACAGCAGATATATACGTGTTGAAATATATACCATTCACATTTATCGTATTACTGAGCACAAGGAAGGTAGTATAGAGGTTACTGAAGGAGAATTAAAGAGAGAGAATCATTAAAAAAGATGGTAGGTACAATATTCATGGCGTTTCGAGCACAGCAGATATACGTGTTAAAAGTGTACCCATTCACAGTTATCGCATTACTGAGCACAATGGAGGGAGTATAGCGGTTACTGAAGGAGAATTAAAGAGAGACAATCACTAAAAACGATGGTAGGTACAATATTCATGGCGTTTAGAGCACAGCAGATATACGTGTTAAAAGCGTATTCATTCACAGTTATCGCATTACTGAGCACAAGGAAAGGAGTATAGAAGTTACTGAAGGAGAATTAAAGAGATAATCACTAAAAACGATGGTAGGTGCAATATTCATAGCGTTTAGAGCACAGCAGATATATACGTGTTGAAATATATACCATTCACAGTTATCGTATTACTGAGCACAAGGAAGGTAGTATAGAGGTTACTGAAGGAGAATTAAAGAGAGACAATTACTAAAACGATGGTAGGTACAATATTCATAGCGTTTAGAGCACAGAAAATATATACGTGATGAAATATATACCATTCACATTTATCGTATTACTGAACATTAGGAAGGGAATATAGGAGTTACTGAAGGAGAAATAGAAAAAGATATAGAAACATTTTAAACGGCGAACGCTAGATACAATATTCGTAGCGTTTAGAGCACAGAAAATATATACATGATGAAATATATACCATTCACATTTATCGTATTACTGAACATTAGGAAGGGAATGTAGGAGTTACTGAAGGAGAAATAGAACAAGCGAGAGAGAAACATTTTGGATATTCATAGCGTTCGAGCAGGAAAAGATAAAGGTGTTAAAAAAAGAAAGCTGTTGACAGTTATCAGATTATTGAACACAGGAAATTAAATAGAGAAGTTACTGAGGGATAACTTGAAACATTTGAAACATTTATTAATAGCCTATTAGGTACAGTTACATAATATGTTGTATGTATTGTTAGAGGCCAGCCTTTATATAAGCATAAGCTTTTCAGGCAAAAGTGAAGACAATAGATATATAAGAAAAAAAAAAGGAATATTGCAAATATAACTTTGAACAAAAAAAACATACAAAATACAGAATACTGAACATTAGTTAGAAATATAACAGTGGTAGGATATACATACATAATGGAAGCTCAAAATCAATAATATCATAATTAAAATAATAAACCAAAGTAAAATAAAGAAAGAGAAAAAAAATAATGTACAAAGAAGCAAATGAAATTATATACAGAATTATAGGATGAAGCAAAATGAAATAATAATAATAATAATAATAATAATAATAATAATAATAATAATAATAATAATAATAATAATAATAATAATAATAATAATAGAGGGAAGGACAGAATAAATGGGTAATTCATTACGGAACAAGTGTGGGGGAGATGACGTTATATATGACTTGATGAGAAATTGGAATTTACTGGATAACAATCAATAGGTATCAAGCAGATGAAGCTTTAGTTTGTTTTTAAATATGTTGAGAGACGGAGCATTTTATATCCTGGGAAGGAATTCCAGATCAAAGGTCCCTGGTACATAGTGGAGTGCCGAAAGAGAGTAAGGCGATGTGATGGAAGGCAGAACTGCTCTCGGTGTCTCGTGGGATATAGATGAGTAGAGGCACTGATCTGATGTTTGTACATACAGGTAGCAATAGAAAGTATAGTGATATCTTGTAGTTTGAGGATTTTTGTGTTTTTAAAGAGAGGGGTGGTGTGTTCAAGGTAAGAACTGTTTGTGATAATTCGAATTATCTTTTTATGTAGTAAGTTCAGACTAGTTAAGTGGGTGACATAAGTGGTACTCCAGATAGGATTGGAGTACAGAAGGTGAGGGTATATATGTGCATAATACAAGATTTTTAGTACTTCGCAAGGCATAAAATCTCTTAGACGATATAGCATAGCAGTGCTTCTTGAAAGTTTATTCGAAATATTGTTTATATGGGATTTGAAATTAAGGTTTTCATCAAACATAACTCCCAAAAACTTAAAACTAGTTGATCTACTAATAAGGTTATTATTGATTTTAAGGTCTGGCAAGTAAACATTTACTTTGTTAGAAAAGAACATATAAAAGGTTTTATTAGTATTAATTGTGAGTCTGTTGCTTAAACACCAATTATATAATTTGTTGAGGTCTTGGTTAGCTTGTGGGAATAATGTTTCAATATTAGAGTCAGTAAAATACAAAGTCACGTCATCTGCAAAGAGGATGGTGTTGGCAGAGGTGAAGATATTAGTAATGTCGTTAATATATATAAGGAACAAAATAGGCCCTAAAACACTCCCTTGTGGGACACCAGTAGAAATATTTCAGTGGAAGACTTATGGCCATCATATATTGTGCACTGAGATCTGTTTGTTAGGTAGTCTTGAAACCAGGAGTGTAGAGGTCCTCGTATACCATAGAAATATAATTTGTCGAGTAGAATCATGTGGTTAACGGTATCAAAAGCCTTTGAGAAGTCAACAAAGATGGATAAGACTGATTGTTTAGTGTTAAGGGAAGAATAGAGATGAGAAGAAAACATACTGAGGGCGTCATAAGTGCTAGAACCTGACCTAAAGCCATATTGGCATCTACCCAAAATGTTCTTGCTATCAAGATATGCAACTAATTTATTTTTCATTAATAATTCAAATATTTTAGAGAAGGGAGAGAGAGTGGAAATTGGGCGGTAATTGTTGGGCACACTATTGATTTATGCACTGGCGTTATATTTGCAGTTTTCAAATATGAGGTAAATTTGCCTGTGGTTTTTGATTGATTAAAGAGAAATGCATTGGGGTAAGTAATTTCCTCAATATTACGTTTAATTATGTGGGCCGAGATTTCATTAACATTTGAGTTTTACTTTTGAGAGTCTTGATAACATTCATCACGTCAGCAGAAGTGACTGGTAGGATAACCATTGAGTTTTGGTAATTTCCGTGGAGGAAATCAGTGGCATTTCTAGAAGCAGAAGGCAGTGCATCATTGAGCCTGGCTGCAATTTCACTGAAATGTTCATTAAGAGCTTCAGCAATTTCTTCTGGCTTAGTAAGTGTAGAATCTTTATGAGATAATGTTGTTATCATTGTTTTTGGTTTATGTCGACCTGCTAATTCATTGATGGTTTGCCATATTTTCTTGGTATTGTTTCTAAAGTTACTGAAAATTCTAATGTAGTAATTATATTTAGCTCCTCTAATTAATCGTGTAAGATGGTTGCGGTATAATCTGTAGGCGTTGTGATTGACAATTCCTAATTTGTACATCTTAAATAATTTACTTTTGTATTTTATCGAGTTAAGTATTCCTGATGTTAACCATGGGTTAGACAATCGTTTGGCAGTTACAAATTTAACTACTTTCGGGAAGTGCTTGTTATATAATTCATTTAAGGTTTCCATAAAATTGTTGAAGTTTACATTTATGTCATTAGAATTAAGTGTAACATTCCAATTGATTGCAGATAAACTAGTGGTAAACAGGTTATGTTGATGTCTGTTAAAGTGTCGATAGACTATTTTATGCTTTGTGCAAAGATCAGAGATTACTGCAATATGTAGGAATATGGGGAGGTGGTCAGATAATTGGTAGTGGATTATTCCAGAGGTAGAAGGTGGAGTGAAGTTAGTCCAAATGTGGTCGAGGAGTGAGGGTTGACCTAGGTTAGGATTATCTGGAAATCTAGTAGGACGAGAAATGTGCGGGAAATAATTCAAAGTCTGCATAGAATTCAAAAAGTGGTTGGTTGGTTGATGGGAAGAATGTTCTAGGAGATTAATGTTAAAATCCCCAAGTAGGACAGTGTTGTTGTTTTTAAAAAGATCATGAGATAGTATGTTGTGTAAAATATGTGAATTCTTCCACTCCAATATGCTTACTGTGCGGTCTGTATATAACAGAAAATATGAAGTTACTTGAAAGTTTTAACATAACAGTGCATATCTCTATGTCATCACTAATAAAGGTATATTGTTGAATAGGTATGGCTCGAAGGCCAGAGTTAATGAAAAGAGTAACTCCCCCATGTTCTCTATGAACTCTACTGGAGTGATAAGCGTCATAGCCTTCTAAGACGTAAAGATGTGAGGTTGAATCCTTTAACCAAGTTTCTGATAGTGCAATAATGTGTGGTGGGGTATTGAAGCATTTAAAGAGTGAGGAAAGACTATCAAAATTTTTGTGAAGGGATCTAACATTGAGGTGGAAGATGTTGAGGCAAGGATGTGACACATTACTGGTGTGTGAATTGTATTCCTCAATACTGTAATAATTAGAAAGGGAGTTAAGGTTAGCATGGCCATTTACTGCTCTTATGATCTCAGTGCCAATATCATCTGTACCCATTTGATTGTCACCAAAAATATCATCATAAAGTGATTCATAAAGATTCTCCATTGAAAATTAGAAGAATAAGTATAAAAAAAGAAAAAAAATGTAAAGAGTAAACAGTGAAAAAAGATATATAAAAATATAAGATATTCCAATTAATACTTCAGATAAATACATACACTGACCCGACAGGCATATAATAGCAACGCTTGAAAATTAGTAAAGCTGTCATACTAATAAATGACTGCATAGCATTACAAGCAAGACACTATAGCGAAAAGTAAATGTGCTAGTAGTAGCAGTAGTGGTGGTAGTAGTAGTAGTTGTTTTTGTAGTTGTTGTTGTTGTTGTTGCTGTTGTAGTAGCAGAAGTAGTAGTAGTAGTAGTAGTAGTAGTAGTAGTAGTAGTAGTAGTAGTAGTAGTAGTAGTAGTAGTAGTAGTGGAAGTAGTAGCAGCAGTAGCAATAGTAGTAGTAGTAATAGTAGTAGTAGAAGTAGTAGTGGAAGTAGTGGCAGCAGTAGCAATAGTAGTAGTAGTAATAGTAGTAGTAGAAGTAGTAGTAGTAGTTGAAGTAGTAGTAACAGGAGTAGAAGTAGTAGTAGTAGTAGTAGTAGTGGTGGTAAAAATAGCAATAGTGACAAGAGCTGTTGTAAGTGCTGGTAACATGGAAAAATAAAGGCCATAGCAGTGTGCCAAAAATAAGGGTGAATTTGTAATTGTTGTGAAGATATGATTGTTGTAAGTTATATGGAAAGAAAGAGTAAAGAAAATCAACAGGAAAAAAATCAATCAATTAAAAAAGAAAAAGAAGCAGTAATAGTGTCATACAAAAGAATCCGTGCATATATCCATACAGTTGTGACACAATAAGGGGAAGTAATCAATTAATGCATTATATACACCGAGTGGAACATTCTAGAAAAATGTAAATGCATTCAGCATAGGAGTTGATTAAGGTCACCTAAGCTTCATCTCTGAGTGCAGGGAATTTATCTAAGAAGGTTTGAAGGGATTCATCATTTGTTATGATATGTTTAAGGTTGGAACACTTCAATTTGACATATATTTTACCATCTCTAGTGTAGCATTGTTGGAACTGTTCTCTATGGAGTTTTCTGATGTTCCAGATAGCTTTAAAGATGGAAAGGCGTTTAGGAGTTAGGCTTTCATTGACATACAAGTTAGGTCTCATTGTGACACAGGCACTCATGATTTCATCTTTCTTTTGGCGGCTATGGAGTTTGATTATTATAGGTTTCTTTTGGTTCTGTTTTACTTTGTTGCCAAGTCTATGAGCTACATTGATGTCATTGCGGGATATATTTATTTTCAATGCTTCCTTGATAGTATTCACTACTACATCAGCTGCATTCTCACTGTTAGTTTCTTGAGGAAGGGCAGGGCCACTGATTATTACGGTGTCCCTCCTTTCATACTGACTCACGTCATCTATTTGGTTTTCTAGTCTAGCTACTCTGTTTTCAAGGGTAACTATTTTTGTTTTCAATTGATCAATGTGTTCATCTTTCTTGTCCATGATTAGTTGCACCGCTTTTATGATAGTGTTCACTATTATCTTACTCTCCTCCGAAAGTGCACTGATGTCGTCCTGAATAATGCTGCTTATGGTGAGGGGAGGTGACTGCTGTGAGGGTCCGCCAACTCCCCCAGCTGATGTGGAAGACATGATTGATGCATCGGAATCGCCAACCCCCTTCGTCACTGAACCAGGCTTATTCCTTGTGCCGACCATAGTTGACTCTGTAAACAAAGTACTGGACGGCAGAAACAATGCGAGAGATAGAAATGTGACAGTATGGAGTTGAAGGAGGCTGGTTCAGTATAGCGGGGTCGGGTTGTTTGTTTTGGTGCAGGGAGAGTGTTGGAACGTCAGGCAGCCAGAAGTTAAATGCTGCTATTTACGGCAGTCCATGGTGTTTGATTGTATTGTAGCGCTTTAAAATTTGAGAATCATACCTGCGGAGCCAGTGTATGTCACTGGCTGGGAAGTATGGTAAGTGTGTGGGTAGTGTATGCTGGAAATGTAGGAACACAGCCAGCACGTCCGTCACGTCCCGTGGCAGAGAGAAGAAAGATAAACAGTTTGAGAGGCAAATGGTAGATAGAATATTCATAAGGTTTAGAAAGGAAAATAGAAATTACTGAAGTAGAGCTAAACACTTTGAATTAAAACACTTTGAAAGACTCATGATAGATATAATATTCATGTAGTATTCATGGAGTATAAAAAAAGTTAGAGAAATAATCATCCATAATTGTCGCAAGGGAAGGAAGCATAAAAGTTAATGGAGGAGATTTAGAAGGAGAGAAACGGATGATAGGTACAATATTCATATAGAGTTTGGAACAGGAAAACATCACAGTTGCATCATTGAGTACAGTGGAAAGTAAATAGACGTTACTGAAGGATAATTAGGAGAGAGAGATACACACTTTGAAAGACCATTGGTAGATGCAATATTTGTGTTTCAGAGTGTTGACAATAGATGTGTTGAAAGATACCCATCCACAACTGTCGAAAGGGAAAGAAAAATGTAAGCTAATGGAAGAGAACTAGAAAGAAAGAGAGAAACACTTTTAAATACGCTCGGCAGATACAGTATTCATAGCGTTTAAAGCATAAAAGGATAAAAGTTTAAAAAAGAAAGCTATTGATAGTTATCGCATTACTGAACACAGGGAAGGATATATAGACGTTACTGAAGGAGAATTACATAGAGAGAAACACTTAGGAAGACGAACGGTAGATGCAATATTCATAGTGTTGAGAGCAAGAAAAGGTAAAGGTTTTAAGAAAGAGAGCTATTGACAGTTATCGCATTACTGAACACAGGGAAGAGAATATGCAAGTTACCGAAGGAGAATTAGAAGGAGAGACAGAAACACGTAGAAAGACGAACAGTAGATGCAATATCCATAGCGTTGAGAGCAAGAAAAGGTAAGAAAGAGAGCTATTGACAGTTATCGCATTACTGAACACAGGGAAGAGAATATACAAGTTACCGAAGGAGAATTAGAAGGAGAGACAGAAACAATTTGCAACGTGAGCCGCAGAAATGATATCCGTGTGTTTCAGAGCATGGAAAAATAAAATTGTCACAAGATAGCCATTCACAGCTGTCGCAAGGGAAGGGGAAACAGAAGGTAATGGAGGAGATTTAGAGGGAGTTAAACAATTATACAGACTAGTGCTAGATATTCATATTCAAAAAGACAATATTCATAAAGTTTATTGCCTGAAGAGATAAAAAAGTCATATTTCATTATTGATATTCATCATTCATATTCATAAAGATTTTCATATTCGTAAAGATATTCATATTCATAAAGACAAAATTCATAAAGTTTATTGCCTGAAAAGATAAAAAAAAGTTGTTCACAGTTGTTGCGTCGCTGAACACAAGGAAGGGAATATAGAGGTTACTGAGAAGACTTAAAGAGAGAGAGAAACACTTTGAGAGACAAGTGGTATATTCAATATCCATGTTCTTTAGAGAATGACAATATACGTGTTAAAAAAGTATCCATTCGCAATTGTCGCAAGGGCAGGGAAATAAAGGTTAATGGAGGAGATTTAGAGAGGGAGGGAAGCACTTAGAAGGACGAATACTGGATACAATCTTCATACAGAGAAAAGATAAACAAAAGTAGCCATTCACGGTTTTATCAATGAACAGAGGGAAGGGAAAAGATAAGTTAATGAGGGAGTTTTAGAGAGAGGGAGGGAAGCACTTCGAGAGATGAATGCTGGATACAATATTCATACAGTTTAGAACAAGATAAACAAGATAAACAAAAGTAGCTGTTCACGGTTGTTTTTATCAGTGAACAGAGGGAAGGGAAAAGATAAGTTAATGAAGGAGTTTTAGAGAGGGGGAGGGACGCACTTTGAGAGACGAATATTGGATACAATATTCATACAGAGAAAAGATAAACAAAAGTAGCCGTTCACGGTTTCATCAGTGAACAGAGGGAGGGGAAAAGATAAGTTAATGAGGGAGATTTAGAGAGAGCAAGGGAAGCACTTCGAGAGATGAATGCTGGATACAATATTCATACAGTTTAGAACAAGATAAACAAGATAAATAAAAGTAGCTGTTCACGGTTGTTTTATCAGTGAACAGAGGGAAGGGAAAAGTTAAGTTAATGAGGGAGATTTAGAGAGAGGGAGGGACGCACTTTGAGAGATGAATACTGGATACAATATTCATACAGTTTAGAACAAGATAAACAAATAAAAAAATCCATTCACAGCTGTTGTATCAGTGAACGGTGGAAGGGAAAGTGGAAGTTATGAAGGAGATTTAAAGGGAGATAATCACTTTGAAGGACGAATGCAGGACACAATATTCATAGAGTTTAGAACAAGATAAACAAGATAAACAAAAGTAGCTGTTCACGGTTGTTTTATCAGTGAACAGAGGGAAGGGAAAAGTTAAGTTAATGAGGGAGATTTAGAGAGAGGGAGGGACGCACTTTGAGAGATGAATTCTGGATACAATATTCATAGAGTTTAGAACAAGATAAACAAGATAAACAAAAGTAGCTGTTCACGGTTGTTTTATCAGTGAACAGAGGGAAGGGAAAAGTTAAGTTAATGGAGGAGATTTAGAGGGAATCACTTTGAAGGACGAATGCTGGATACAATATTCATACAGTTCAGAACAAAAAAAGAAACGTCATTAAAGTCATTCATATTTATTAATGGAAGGGAAAGTAGAAGTTAATGGAGGTGATTTAGATGGAGAGAAACACTTTAGAAGATGAGTGGAAGGTACCGTATTCAAGTAGTTTAGAGCACAAAGCCTGCACGTGTTAAAGCCATATCCATTCTCAGATACCGCAGCACTAAACAAAGATAAGAAAAAAATAGAAGTTACTGAAGGGGGATTAGAAGGAGAGAAACAATTTGAAAGGCGAATGCTGGGTATAATAATCATGTACGGTCGACGCTAGAGAGTAGTGTCACGGTTTTCAGAATGTTTAGTCTGGTGGCGGTATCTGGCAACTATACCACGGTGACGCATTCACTGGCGATGTTAGTGACGCGTTTCAGTGTGTACCGTGTGTGTGTGACCGTGAAATTATAATTTTGTATAATATTATATTATATTATAATATAATGTAGTTAAAAATATACCAGATTACATGACTTCAATTTAGAAATCCGATAATGAATGTCTTCTACATGATGATGATGATGATGACGAGGTAAAACATCACGAACAGTCTGAAACACTTTTTCTTATTAAACTTTGAAAATACAGTGTGCAATGCTGTCCTTCACAGAGGCAGGCAGTGACTAATGCTCCTTATCATCAAACAGCAAACAAGCTTGAGGGTCTGTTTAACTCGCGGCCTTAATTCCCGTCACTATAAAGCCTCAAAGACAATTCAGATCATCAAAAATCTAAAATCATTTCTCCGTGAAGATTACGTAATATATAAGTATAAATACGTGTGTGTGTGTGTGTGTGTGTGTGTGTGTGTGTGTGTGTGTGTGTGTGTGTCGCTGACTAGCTGACCCCTTGTCGCTGATTGACATGTCTCCCGTCCCCACCCAGCCTCTCTCTCTCTCTCTCTCTCCTATTTTTTTTTAGGTATTAAAAATAATACGTTTCCACAGCCACTGACGTGACAGTTCAACTGCAGTGCCTGCGGACATAAGGGCTTTGATAGAATACCGCTGCTCCAGCCAAGGCCCGCGGTCGACGGCGCCATCATGTGAACGTTTATAGCCTATTATTACGTATAATTTTTTTTTTTTTATAAAGAACAAGATCTCGGCTGTCAGGAGTTTTTTGTTTTTTGTTTAAAGGCATAGCAATCTCCCCTAATAAGTGCAGTATATTTTTAAATGATTCATAATTTGATAAACAACTTAGAGTTGCTCTTGACTAAATTTGAACGAAACTAAAAGCTCGTGTCAAAATGTAGCGACAGAGCCTAAAGAAAAAATATTTATTAAGCGTTAGCGACGGGCACTTTTGATGAATATCTATCTTAAAATTATGTAGAGTGCACCTGTGACCACCGATCACCACAACAGTACGATTTCGATAGGATGTAATAATTTTCATGTCGCGTGGAGGGGTTGCCAGATGTCGCTTTCTGAACGAAACTTACTGGACAGTGTGACACTACTCTCTATAGCCGACTGTACTTAAGAGCGTGAAAAATATACGTGTTAAAACTATTTCCATTCACAGTCATTGCAGCAAAGATAAGAGAAAGTAGAAGTTACTGAAGGGGGATTAGGAGAGAAACAATTTGAAAGGCGAATGCTGGGTACAAATACTCATGTAGGTTAGAGTATAAAAAAATAAACGTGTTGAAACTATATCCATCCACAGTCATCGTAGCAAAGATAAGAAAAATTAGAGGTTACTGAAGGGGGAAAAGAAGGAGGGAAACAATTTGAAAGGCGAATGCTAGGTATAAATTTTCATGTAGTTTAAAGTGTAAAAATATACCTGTTGAAACTATATCCATTTGGAGTTATCGCATCACTGAACACATAAACGAAAAAAATATTAGTTACTGGATGGGTATTAGAAGTAGATAAACAGTTTGAAAGGCGAATGCTAGATACAATATTCATGTAGATTAGATCATAAAGCCTATACGTATTAAAACTATATCTATTCACAGTTATCGCATCATTGAACACATAAAAGAAAAAAAATACTAGTTACAGGAGGGCGATTAGGAGGGAAACAGTTTGTGAGGTGAATGCTAGATACACTAGTCATATAGCTTAGATCATAAAACTTATACATGTTAAAACTATATCTATTCACAGTTATCGCATCATTGAACACATGAAAGAGGAAATATTAGTTACAGGAGGGGGATTAGGAGGGAAACACTTCGAAAGGCGAATGCTGGGTACAATATTCATACAGTTTATTGCCATGGATGATAAAAGTGTAAAAAAGCCATTCTTAGTTCTCGCAAGGGAGGGGGAAATTGAAGATAATGGAGGAAAACTGAGAGAGAGAGAGAGAGAGAGAGAGAGAGAGAGAGAGAGAGAGAGAGAGAAGGATAAATAAGGGTTAGAAATATGAAAATGAAAATAAGAATGGAAGAATATGAAGGAAAACCAAGAAAAAGAAAGAAAATAAGATGAGAGAGAGAGAGAGAGAGAGAGAGAGAGAGAGAGAGAGAAATAAGGGTTAGAAATATGAAAATGAAAATAAGAATGGAAGAATATGAAGGAAAACCAAGAAAAAGAAAGAAAATAAGATGAGAGAGAGAGAGAGAGAGAGAGAGAGAGAGAGAGAGAGAGAGAGAGAGAGAGAGAGAGAGAGAGAGAGAGAGAGAGAGAGAGAGAGAGAGAGAGAGAGAGAGAGAGAGAGAGAGAGAGACTTTGAAAGTGTTTCGATACAATATTCATTCAGTTTAGAACATCAAACGAACGACAAAAATACTCGTTTAAAAGTGTTGCGTAAGTCAACGTTGGAAAGTGTGAAACATATTAATGGAGGAGATTTAGAAGGAGCGAAACACTTTGAAATACGAAGGCTGGATACGAATTTCATTAAGTTTAAAGCATGAAAGATATACAGGTAAAAAACTAATACAGGGAAGGAAAAGTGATTTTGATGAAGGGGAATTTGTAGAAGAGAAACGCTTTGAGAGACGAATGGCAGATACAATATTCATTAAGTTTTGTACATGAAAAGATAAACAAAGGATTGATTCACAGTTGTTGCATTTCTGAACTCAAGGAAGGGAATATAGGAGTTACTGGAAGAGCATTAGAGAGAGAAACACTTATAAAGACGAATGGTAGATACAGTATTCATAAGGAAAGATAAACAAAGGATTAATTCACAGTTGTTGCATTTCTGAACTCAAGGAAGGGAATATAGGAGTTACTGGAAGAGCATTAGAGAGATAAGCACTTTTAGATACGAATGTTTTTTTATTTTATTTTTTATTTTTTTTACGTCGCTGCCTGTTGCGCCGGTAGGCATCTTCCTGGTGGGGCCTGATGGTCGGCCCAAGGCTTCTTCCAGGTGGGGCCTGATGGTCGGCCCAGCCCGTTCTGGCGCAGGCGAGTGTTTATAGTGGCGCCATCTTGCATTGGCTCATGCTGCCCCCCGGAACTCGTTCTTGATTCGCTTGGACGGCTTCCTCTAGAGTCCGGGTTGATGGGTGGTCTTCAGGACAGCATGTGGGTAGTTTTAAGCCACTCGGCGGTGACTGAAAAATCCGAGTGGTAGCGTGGGGATTCGAACCCGCGTCGTCCATCCCTATACAATATTCATAAAGTTTAGTACACGGAAAGATAAACAAAGGATTGATTCACAGTTGTTGCATCACTGAACTCAGGGGAGGGAATATAGGGGTTACTGGAAGAGCATTAGAGAGAGAAAAACTTATAAAGACGAATGGTAGATACAATATTCATAAGGTTTACTACATGGAAAGATAAACAAAGGATTAATTCACAGTTGTTGCATCATTGAACTCAGGGGAGGGGGAAGTAGAAGGTAGTAGAGTGGAATGAGAGGGAAAGAAACAATTTGAAGGGGCAGTGATAGATTCAGTATTCAGTATATTTTTCTTCTTCTTTTGACCTGTAACGCTTTGTATCGCTTCTTAGGTCCTCCTCCTCTCGTTCCTCCCTTCTACTTATTCACAAACCCTCATGGGAAAAATATCGCTACCAGGAAACAGCCACTCAGACCCATTACGTCGCATTACTAAACTAGTCGTAAATAGGGATGTGTTAAAAATAAAAGTAATTGGCAGCTTTCTCATTACTGCCCAAGAAAAGATAGAGAAATACACGTCTCGAAATAGTAGCCGTTCACATCTGTTGCATTAATAAACGGTATGTATAAAAAAGATAGAGATATTCGTGTCCAAAAATTAGTCATTCATAACTACCACATTACTTAACTGAATGCATAAAAATAAAACAGATAAACGTTAGAAAATAGCCGTTCACATCTGTTGCATTAATAAACGGTATGTATAAAAAGATAAAGATATTCGTGTCCAAAAGTTAGTCATTCACATCTGCCACATTACTTAATCATTAAATTCATTACTTAATTCATAAAAAAATATATATAATCATGAGAAAACAACCGGTCACATGTCTCACTACCGAACCGTATGCATATGAAAGATAAAGATAATCGTGTGTAAAAGATAAATAAACGAGAAAATTAATCGACATAGGTAAAATAAATAAATAAACATAAGAAAAAAATATATATATATATATATATATATATATATATATATATATATATATATATATATATATATATATATATATATATATATATATATATATAATCATTTGAAAACAGCCGTTCACAAGTCTCACTAACAAACTGTATGCATATGAAAGATAAAGATAATCGTGTGTAAAATATAAATAAACAAGAAAATAAATCGACATGGGTAAAACAAATAAATGAACATAAGATAAACGTGCCTGAAATAAAGCCACTCACATGTGTTGCATTGACCAGCTGTATGCAAATAGAAAAAGATAAAGGAGATAAACTCGTCCCATAAAATAGTTGTTCATATTTCTCGCATCACGGAAACCTATGACATTTGTTTTATCTCTGCTACTCACGGCTCTCTCCTTGACTGACCTTCTTCCTCCTTACGGCTCTCCTCTCCTTGACTGACCTTCTTCCTCCTTACGGCTCTCCTCTCCTTGACTGACCTTCCTCCTCCTTACGGCTCTCCTCTCCTTGACTGACCTTCTTCCTAACCTTCCCCTCTCGTTCTTCCCGGAGCTCCACAAGTATTCTACGCAGGAAATAGGCGCTCACATTTTCCCCATCTTTGAACTGCAAGGCCTTTTAATGTACTGCTTATGGCTCTCCTTTCCTTGACTGACTTTCTTCCTCCACTCCTCCTCTCTCGTTCTTCCAGGAGCTCCACAAATATTCTGCGCAGGAAATAGCAAATGAAGGACAAACAAAGCTTCTCCCTGCGTCCCCCGCCTCGCTCTGTTTGATGTTAATGTATTTTTAGTGTATTTCATCCTGCTCCACCAAATGCTCTAATTACAACTCTCTCTCTCTCTCTCTCTCTCTCTCTCTCTCTCTCTCTCTCTCTCTCTACCTGGTTCTCCGCCTGCCTTGCCCTCCACCATTTCTGGGTTGCCACCACTTTGCTATTTTGGTTGTTTCTCTGTCTACCGTTCTGCGTATGATGTGACCAAGTTATCTTCAAACGAGTTATCTTCAACCTTTCTCTATATTTTTTTTAGTTTCCTCTTAATTTATAAAGCTGCATATTCATAGCTTTCCCCTTAGACTGTCTTTTCAATCTTCATGTTTCTAAAGTATCGATGGAGAAAAATAACTCGGAATAACCGGCAATATAAGTGAACTTCATTTATTTATTTATAAACAGAATGTGTATTACTCCTCATAGATCTTTTCTTGCTATATGTCTCTTTATTCTTCTGTCTCCTACTCTATCCTCTCAATGTTAGTTGTTATATATACTGAATCTCTATGACCTTTAACCCTAGACTTATTTTTATACACTGAATTCCTATGACCTTTAACCTTAGACTTATTTTTATATTCTGAATTTCTATGACCTTTAAACCTAGACTTATTTTTATATACTGAATTTCTATGACCTTTAAACCTAGACTTATTTTTATATACTGAATCTCTATGACTTTTAACCCTAGAATTATTTTTATACAATGAATTTCTATGACCTTTAACCTTAGACTTATTTTTATATACTGAATTTCTATGACCTTTAACCTTAGACTTATTTTTATACACTGAATTCCTATGACCTTTAAACCTAGACATATTTTTATATACTGAATTTCTATGACCTTTAACCTTAGACTTATTTTTATATACTGAATTTCTATGACCTTTAAACCTAGACTTATTTTTATATTCTCAGTTTCTATGACCTTTAACCCGAGACTTATTTTTATATACTGAATTTCTATGACCTTTAACCCTTCACTTAATTATATACACTGAATTTCTATGTCCGTTAACCCTAGACTTATTTTTACTTGCTATCTATCTATGTCTTTTTAGAATTTATCTGTCAACTATCGAAGAAAAAAATAACGCAAACTGTGTGTCAAAATAACTCGATGTTCAGTAATTAATATCTAAAGTGCAGACATGTTTTACTTGCTATCTACGTATCTGTGTTTTCAATATTCCGGTCCCTTAAGCATCGAAAGAAAAACAATAAATAAGTCAAAATAACGCAAAGTAAATGGCAAAATATATCTAAAATCACTTATTAGTCTTTAACTCAATATCTAGAAATTTCTCCCTCACCAGACATGTTTATTTATCTGTCTTCTCAGTATTCCTGTGTCTGGAGTATCGCAGGAAAATCACTCAGAATAATTCAAAATAAGTAGGCTTTTTTGTTTGCTTTCCACGTATCTGTCTGTTCAGTATTCCTATTTCTGGAGCATCGCAGGAAAATCACTCAGAATAATTCAAAATATATCAAATTAACTCGGTACGTATTTGCCTTTCCCTCGTAGGCTTTTTTGCTTGCTATCCTCGTATCTGTCTGTTCAATATTCCTGTTTCTGGAGCATCGCGGGAAAAAATGTCTCGGCCAGGAAGCAGCCACTCAGACCCATTACGTCGCGACCCTCAATGCACGTGCCCCGCGACTTACTTTTCCCTGCAACTTTTCTCCCATGTCTAAATGCTCAAGCGGTCTTCTTTTTCTACTCCATTAAAAACTTAGCTCGGTCCAGGAAGCAGCCACTCACTTACCTTGCATCACGGGAGTAGGTTTATATTCTTTGTTAGGGATGTATTTATCTATCTATCTATCTATCTATCTATCTATTAGGGGTGTGGAGTCGGAATCGGAGTCGGAGTTGAAGTCGGAAGTCGGAATTTTCTATGTCCGACTCCACACACTTGCTATCTATCACTATGTTTATCTATCTCCTTCTCTGTATCTATCTTTCTACCTCTGTATACCTATTAGTCTGTCTGGCAAACTGTTTATCTTTCTATCTTTCTATGTATCTATCTCTATCTCTCTGTCTACTATTTAACTTTCTACCTTTCTGTATATCTATCTGTCTGTCTGTCTGTTTATCCTGCTAATTATCAATATATCTTCCCGTCTATAACTACATGTCTATCTATTTCTCTACCTGTTTATCTATCGAGTTTATATTTCTACCTATCTATCTATCTATCTATCTATCTATCTATCTATCTATCTACTTATATATATTTACTTCCATTACTCAGATTTATTTTCATCATTAACTCTCTTTCAATCATTCATAATCCTCACACCACCAAACAGTATATTTATCCAACTCTCTCCTGTAATTAACCACGACTTTTCTTTCCTTATATTTCCAGTCTCTCTCTCCCCCTCTCTCCCTTCCATCTCAGCACCCGTCTTGCCCCGCGCAGTAACCTCCGTCTTACCCGCGTTGCAACCACCATCCACAACCCTTGCATTATAAAGCTGAAATTAATGAGCTCCCCGGGCTGCATACTAAATATTTCTCCTCGCCTTGACTCACCTCCTCTTCTTTTACTCGTCCGTCTTCTCTCGGGAGTATTAGACGTGAACCTCAGCGAAAAATACTTACTCGCAGCCGCAATATCATAAGCCTGAGCGTGTATTATTTTCCCCGGAGATTTGTATTGTGTGTAATTTTCTTTTTTTTATGGGTTAGGGTTTTCCTGACTTAGATTCTTCCGAGTGTCGAGTTTAGTCCCGTTCAGGAAATGGCCTTTGTATCGATCGCTGTATTAAAGGGTTGAATGTGTTGTGTTATGTATTCCTTTGTTTTGATTTCTCTTTCATACACTTGCTTTCTCTATTCGCTTTCTCCCTCTTGCTCTCAGTCTTCGTGTTTTATGAATATATTTGGTTCTCTATTGCTTGTTGTGATTTTTCCTCCTTCAGTTTTCTCTCAATATTCGTGTCTTCTGTATTCTCTAGAGCGCCAAAGTTGAGTCCTGTTGAGACATCGCCTTTTACGATCATGGATTATTGGGCTGAATATATTTGGCTCTTTATTGCCTGTGATTTTTCTTTCTATTCATACTTCCTCCTACATTTTTCTCTCAATATTCGTGTTTTCTGCGTAGGTCCTGTTCAGAAATCGCCTTTTACGATCATGCATTATAGACCTGAATATATCTAGCTCTTTATAGTTTGTCGTGATTTTCCTCTCTATGCACAATTCCCCCACTTCTTTTCTTTCAATATTCGTGTTTTTTTTTCTAGAGCATTAAACATGAGTCCTGTTGAGATATCGCCTTTTACGATCATGCATTATAGACCTGAATATATCTAGCTCTTTATTGTTTGTCGTGATTCTCCTCTCTATGCACAATTCCCCTACTTCTTTTCTTTCAATATTCGTGTTTTTTTTTCTAGAGCGCCAAACTTGAATCCTGTTCAGAAATCGCCTTTTACGATCATGCATTATAGAACTGAATATATCTAGCTCTTTATTGTTTGTTGTGATTTTCCTCTCTATGCACAATTCTCCCACTTCTTTTCTTTCAATATTCGTGTTTTTTTTTCTAGAGCGCCAAACTTGAATCCTGTTCAGAAATCGCCTTTTACGATCATGCATTATAGAACTGAATATATATGACTCTTTATTGCTTGCTGTGATTTTTCTTTCAATGCATAATTCCTCCACTTCTTTTCTCTTAATATTCGTTTCTTTTTTCCTAGAGCACCAATGTCGAGTCCTGTTCAGAAATCGCCTTTTACGATCATGCATTATAGAACTGAATATATCTAGCTCTTTATTGCTTGCTGTGATTTTTCTTTCAATGCATAATTCCTCCACTTCTTTTCTCTCAATATTCGTGTTTTTTTTTCTTTTCTTTTGAGCACCAAACTTGAGTCCTTTTCACGTCAGCTATTTCTAAAGGTCAAAGAGGGGGTCAATGAGATTCTAATGTGTGTCTCTTTAGGTTCACGGTACATAAGAAGGATCAAACTACCCTCAGGGCCATAAAACTAATCCTGGAAATAACCCAAACTCCCACGAAAGCCTTGTCGAATATGTGAACTTGGGCGACAAAATGTTTAGCAATACAGCCCTTATTAAGTCTTGTCCAGGATAAACCACTCGCGGGTATTACATCAAAGAGCCTCTACTCTAAACTATTTATTATTATTCCCCCTCTTAGACATACTCTCTCTCCCACTTGGCTCTCAACTTTCGTATTTTTAGAGCAGTTTTAGAGCAGCGAGTAACGGGCTTTTTTTTATTTATTATTGTTTACTTTTTTTGTGTGCCCTTGAGCTGTCTCCTTTGCTGTAAAAAAAAAAAAAAAGTTCTTCTTAAACTCTTTACTACCAAGCTCCCCAAGAAATGGATCCTTACCTCCAGGGCCTCCCATGTATATATAGGTAAAATTCCCTTCCAGATTTATTAAACAATGGCAAGCTGAAGTAGACTATAGAAAACTAGAGTTAATAATGTCGATAATTCTGCAGTTTCTTATAAATTTATCAATATTAACCAACGTTGCCGGATTGTCGTACTCAGCTGATTATATTTCCCGACTTCGTACCCCTAAACTGTCTTCTGGGCCCCAATAACGAAACTCATTTATAGTTATCGTTAAAAGAGTTAGATACTAATGTTTCTTGGCAATAGTTAGGCGTCAGAAACCGGTAAATACTATGCTCTGAGTACGATGACCTGACAACGGTGATATTAACCCACATTTTTATCTAGATGGTAAATGTTCCAACAACAGAAATTCCAACTTTCCTCCAGGGCCTGCGCCTCCCGTGGAAATCATTAGTCCCCCTTCAGATTATAAGAACCACTGATCTAGAGCATCATAGTTAGCATTAAACTAAGCCACAATTAATCATCAAATCACTGAGCTGAATTCAGTCAACCCTGTATTGCTCTCGTTATGATATGCTTCCTTAATTAAGCAAACTCTCTCTCACTTGATTTCCCATATTAATATTATTTAGAGCAATAAATTAAGCCATGTTCAACAAATGACTTTTCAAAAATTATCACAGCACACATATGAATTTAGTTAACTTTCATAGCTTGTGTTATGTTTTTCCATTACAAAATAACTCGTTGTTCCACTTTGCTCTCAACATTCGTATTCCCTAAAGCAACAAACTAAGCCTTGGGCAGCAAATAGCCTTTCAATATTGTTTCATCACAGCTGAATTAAATTAACACTTTTGGTTTTGTTATTATTTGCCTTCTGAAACTCCCTGTCACACTTTTCCCTCAATATTTGCGTTATTGGAGCAACACACTCAGTCTCCTTCAGCAAATAACCTTTCAGTATTGTTACATCCCAAAGCGGAATTTGATTAACTCTGAACTGTTTGTGTTATGATTGTCTTTTTATTCAAACTTTCTCTCTCACCCTACCTTCAGTGTTCGTATTTTCTAGAGCAGGAAACTAAGCCTTGTTCAACAAATGGCCTTTTAAAACTGTTACATCACCGCACTGATTGTATTGAGCTCCCGCGCGTTGCATACGAGATTACCACACCACAGTTGCAACACTAAACCGAGTATATGCAACTGCCTACCCTAGTTTTCATTGCCACAGGACTGACGGAAAGTGTAATTGTCATGATTTACCCGAGCAGTCAACTTTATGCCGGGCGGGAAATAGTCACTCAGAATCGTTACCTCACAAAAATAGATCTCTCTCTTGCCTTTGTGTTACTTGTACTGTAGATGACGAAACTTGCAATTGTCCTCATTTCCAGAGCCATTTATTTAGTCCCGAGCAGGAAATAACACTCAAAATAGTCACTTGAAATTGCTACATCGCAAAGCTAAATCTCACAATGACTTTGTTTCGCTAATACTATACTCGGCTTTTCTATCCTGCACTCCCTTCCACTATTTCCTTCCAGTTTTCTCGTTTACTTTCAGTGCATTAAAAATTTCCCCCGTGTAGGAAACAGTCATTCAGAGTCGTCAGTTACCTCACAAAACTGGATCCCTCTTTAACTTTTTGTTGCTAATACTGTACACAGCTTTACTATCTTGCACTCCTTTCCTCTATTTTTTTCTCATTTTCTCGTTTAATTTCAAGGCATCAAAAATTTACACAGTGTAGGAAACAATCATTCAGAGTCGTCAGTTACCTCACAAAACTAAATCCCTCTTTGACTTTTTGTTGTTAATACTGTACACAACTTTTATACCTTCAACTCCCGTCCTCTAACTTCCTTTCAATTTTCTCGTTGCCTTTCAGAGCCTCAAAAATGTACCCCGGACTGGAAATAGACACTCAGAATAGTTACCCCACAAAACTGAATTTCTCTTTGACTAATGCTATTCACGACTTTTCGACATTGGATTCCCTACCTCTAACTTCCTTCCAGTTTTCTCGTATATTTTTACAGCATCAAAGACTTACCCCGGGTTTAAAATTGACACTCTGAATTCTTAACTCCCCAAATTGATTCTCTCGCTGACGTTGTGTTGGTTATACAATACACGACTTTTCTAACACGGATTCTCTTTCTCTAATTTCTTTCGCATTTTCTCGTATATTTTCATACCATCAAAAATTTACCCCGGACTGGAAACAGACACAGAATAGTTACCTCACAAAACTGAATTTCTCTGTGACTAAAACTGTACACGACTTTTCGACCTTGGATTCCTTTTTCTAATTTCCTTTCCATTTTCTCGTTTCCTTTCAGAGCATCAAAAGTGTACCCCAGGCAGGAAACAGACCCTCAGAATAGTTATATACCTCCCAAAACTGAATCTCTCTCTGACGTTGTGTTGGTTATACAATACACGACTTTTCTAACACGGATTCTCTTTCTTTAATTTCCCTTCCCATTTTCTCGTATATTTTCATACCATCAAAAATTTACCCCGGACTGGAAATAGACACTCAGAATAGTTACCTCACAAAACTGAATTTCTCTTTGACTAATACTATTTACGACTTTTCGACCTTGACTTCCCTACCTCTAATTTCCTTTCCCTTTTCTCGTTTCCTTTCACAGCATTAAAAATTTACCCCGGGCAGGAAGTCACTCAGAATCCTTACCTTACAAAACTGATTCCCTCTCTGACTTTGTGTTGGTTATACAATTTTCCATCCCCATTTTCACGTATATTTTCAGAGCCTCAAAAATGTACCCGGACTGGAAATAGACACTCAGAATAGTTACCTCACAAAACTGAATTTCTCTTTGACTAATACTGTACACAACTTTTCGACATTGGATTCCCTACCGCTGATTTCCTTTCCATTTTCTCGTTTCCTTTCACAGCATCAAAAATTTACCCCGGACAGGAAACAGACCCTCAGAATCCTTACCTCCCAAAACTGATTCCCTCTCTTACTTTGTGTTGGTTATACAATACACGACTTTTCTAACATGGATTCCCTTTCTGTAGTTTCCATCCCCATTTTCACGTATATTTTCAGAGCCACAAAAATGTACCCGGACTGGAAATAGACACTCAGAATAGTTACCTCACAAAACTAAATTTCTCTTTGACTTATATTGTACACGACTTTTCGACCTTGCATTCCCTACCTCTGACTTCCTTCCCAGTTTCTCGTTTCCTCTCACAGCATCAAAAACTCACCCCGGGCTGGAAACAAACCGTCAGAATCCTTGCCTCCCAAAACTGATTCTCTCTCTGACTTTGTGTTGGTTATACAATACACGATTTTTCTAACACGAATTCCCTTTCTCTACTTTTCATCCCGTTTTCATGTAGATTTTCAGAGCATCAAAAATTTACCCCGGGCAGGAAACAGACCCTCAGAATAGTTATATACCTCCTAAAACTGAATCTCTCTCTGACATTGTGTTGGTTTTACAATACACGAGTTTTCTAACACGAATTCCCTTTCTCTAGTTTCCTTCCCCATTTTCTCGCATATTTTTAGAGCGCCAAAAAATTTACCCCGGACTGGAAATAGACACACAGAATAGTTACCTCACAAAACTGAATTTCTCTTGAATAATACTGTACACGACTTTTCGACCTTGGATTCCTTTCTTTAATTTCCTTTCCAGTTTCTCGTTTCCTTTCAGAGCATCAAATATATACCCCGGACAGGAAACACCCTCAGAATCCTTAACTCCCAAAACTTATCCTCTCTCTTACTTTGTGTTGGTTATACAATACACGACTTTTCTAACACGGATTCCCTTTCTCTAATTTCCCTCCCCATTTTCTCGTATATTTTCAGAGCATCAAAAACTCACCCCGGACAGGAAACAGACCCTCAGAATCCTTACTTCCCAAAACTGACTCTCTCTCTCTGACTTTGTGTTGGTTATGCAATACACGACTTTTCTAACATGGATTCCCTTTCTCTAATTCCCTCCCATTTTCTCGCATATTTTCAGACCCTCAAAAATTTACCCCGGACTGGAAATAGACACTCAGAATAGTTACCTCGCAAAACTGAATTTATCTTTAACTAATACTGTACACGACCTTTCGACCTTTGAATCAATATCTCTAATTTCCTTCTCAGTTTCTCGTTTCATCTCACAGCATCAAAAATTTACCCCGGACAGGAAACAGACCCTCAAAATAGCTACCTCACAAAACTGATTATCTCTCTGACGTTGTGTTGGTTATACAATACACGACTTTTCTAACATGGATTCCCTTTCTTTAATTTCCCTTCCATTTCACGCATATTTTCAGAGCATCAAAAATGCACCCACGACAGGAAACAGACACTCAGAATCCGTAACTCCCAAAACTGATTCTCTCTCCGACTTTTTGTTGCTAATACTGCACACAACTTTTATACCTTCCGCTCCCGTCCTCTAATATCCTTCAATCTTTTCGTTGACGTCCAGAGGATAAAAAATGTACCCAGGCAGGACGAAATAGTAGCTCAAAATCTTTACCTCACAAAACTGAATCGCTCGTTGACTTTGTGTTGCTAATATTATACACGACTTTTCTACCCTGGTCTCCCATCGTCTATTTTCCTTCGCATATTCTCGTGTCCTTCCAGCGCGCCAAAAACGTACCCGGGCAGGAAAAACAGCCATGAATCACATAAAAAACTTGACATCTTTGACTTTGGGTTGCTAATACTGTAGACTGCTTTTCTATCTACCCTGCATTCAACTTTCTCTATTTTCCTTCCCATTTTCTCGTGTACTTCCAGCGCACAAAACACGTATCCGGGCAGGAAAAACAGCCATGAACCGCATCGCAAAACTTGATATCTTCGACTTTTCTATCTACCCTGCTCTGAACTTTCTCTATTTTCCTTCCCATTTTCTCGTCTACCTCCAGCGTATCAACCATGTACCCTATCAGGAAATAGACCGTCATAAGTCGTTAGTACCCACACAAACCTTGATATCTTTGACTTTGTGATGCTAATACTATACCTGACTTCTCTACCCTGGTCTCCCATCCTCTAATTTCCGTCCCATTTTGTCGTGTACTTCCAGCGCGCCGAACACGTACCCGCACCGGAAATACACCCAGTCTCGTTCATTACCTTACAAAACTGGGTTCCTTTGACTTTGTGTTGTGTTGTATTGTGTTGTGTTGATGACGAAACTTACAATGGCCATCATTTACTAGAGGCATCATTTAGTTACGGACAAGAAACAACCACAGAAAGAAGGAAAAGGAAAGTAGGAAGGATGGTGCTGGAAGGGATGGAAGGAGGAGGCGAAAAGAAGGTAGGCGGAAGAGAAGAAATGGGTAGGAAAGATTCTAGAGGAGTAAAGAGGGTAGTTAATCTCTTTAGTTATACACGACTTTTCTACCCTGGTCTCCCTACCTCTAATTTCCTTCGCATTTTCTCGTGTACTTGCAGCGCGCCGAACGTGTCCCTGCCCCGGAAATAGCCACTCAAAAGCGTTGCATCACCAGCAGGATTTATTGAGCCGCCCCGCGTTCTCCGCCCGATGCGCTGGCCCGTCCCCTTTAAGGTATCATTGGCTGCTATTAACAATGTATGACGACTTGCTTCCTTCCCTCTGGACCCACGAGAAGCCTCCCATCCACCCTCCCTTCCACCCTCCTCTCCCACCTCCTCCTCCTCCTCCTCCTCCACGCCCACGCTTCTCTGCTCATTAAGGAAAGCGAGGCGAGGGAAAGGCAAGGAGGATGGGAGAGGTAAGAGGAGGGGAGGGGAGGGGAAAGAGGAGGTTAAAGGAAATTGAAGGAGGAGGGGAGAGGGAAAGGAATGGAGGAGAAAGGGAAAGGAAAGAGGGGAGGAAAGGGAGAAGGAGGGGTAGAGATGAGGGAATGGTGAAGGGAGAGAGAAGAAGGAGGAGGAGGAGGAGGAGGAGGAGGGGAGATACCAGGTAACGAGGAAGGAGGAGGAGGAAGAGGGAAAGAGGAAAGAGAGAGAGAGGATGAGACGAGAGAGGTGGGAAGAAGGGAAGGAGGAGGGGATAGAGGAGGAAGGGGAGAGGGAAGGGTTTAGCATAAGTGAGTTGGGAAGGTGGAGCATAGACAAGATTGCTGGTAAGGTAGGAATGGGCAAGGAAGGGTGGGAGAGGAAGGGGAAGAAGGGGAAAGAGCGAAAGGAAAGAAGGAAAGGGAAATTATAGAAGGATGGTGCATGAAGGGAAGGAAGAGGAGGCGGAAGGGACGTAGGAGGGAGAGAAGGAATGGGAAGGAAAGGAATAGGCAAGGAAAGATTGTAGAGGAAGGAAAGGAAGAAGGAGACGAAGGGAAAATAGGAAAGAAAAGGGGAAGGAAAATTGGAGGAAAAAAAGGAAAAAAAGGAAGGAGAAATACTTGCTTGAAGGGAAGGGAAGGAAAAGGAGGCGAAAGGGAGGTAGGAGGGAGAGAAGGAATGGGTAGGCAAGAAATAGGAAAGGAAATATTGTAGAGGAAGGGAAGGAAGAAGGAGACGAAGGGAAAATAGGAAAGGAAAGGGGGAGGAAAAATGGTGGAAAAGAAGGAAAAAGAGGAAGAGGAAAAAATTGGATTGGTAGTAAAGAAGAGAACAAAAGGGAGAGGTAAAAAAGGAAAGGATGAAGGAGAAAGGAAAAGGGAGGAATAGAGAAGGGAAGTAAAAGTAGGAATGGAGAAGAGAAGGGGAGGAAAAGGGAGAGCGAAAACAAAGCAGGAAAAGGGGAAGGAGATTAATAATATGGAAAAGGGGGGAGGGAAGAGATTAGCGAGGTCTGGTTAGCTAGATAAGAATGAGAACTTAGAGAAGGAAGGAAGGAAGGAAGGAAGGAAGGAAAAAATAAGAGATGTTGGTAAAGGATTGGACAAGAGAAAGAGAGAGAGAGATAGGTAGGGAGGGGCAAAGAGGGGAAGGAGAGGAGAGTCAGGAGGGAAAGGGAAGGGGAGGGGAGGAGGAGAGAAGAGTCAGGATGGGAGGGGAAGAGAGAGAGAGAGAGAGATAGGGAGGGGCAAGGAGGGAGAGAGGAGAGGAGAGTAAGGAGGGGAGTGGAAGAGGAGGCCTAAGAGGGGACAAGGAAGGGTAGGGAGGAGAGAAGAGAGAGAGGTAGGGAGGAGCAAGAAGGGAGAGGAGGGAAGGGGAGGAGGAGGCTTTAGAGGGGACAAGGAAGGGTAGGGAGGAGAGGAAAGTCAGGGGGGTGAGGGAAGAGAGAGAGAGGTAAGGAGGGGCAAGGAGGGAGAGGGGAGAGGAGAGTCGGAGAAGGGAGGGGAGGGGAAGAGGAGGTTTTAGAAGGGACAAGGAAGGCTAGGGAGGAGAGGAAAGTCAGGGGGGTGAGGGAAGGGGAAGAGGAGGAGGCTTAAGAGACGGGGCTGGGTGGGTGGAGGTCGCGGGAAGGGAAAGATAAGTGGAAGCTGAGGGAAAGTTGACCAGTCTCTTCAGTTTTTCATCCTTTTTACTGGTAAACTCGAGAGCAAGCTTCCGTTCTGCTCCTCGGGTCTTCAAGAGGACCTCGCTGGAACCAAACTATTGATTCTGCACCATTTTCTGATTTACTTAAGGGAGAATTGTGATTTGTGGGTGCGTATTTTTATTGAACTTAAGAGCAAATATCCTCCCTTCCTTCCTGTATGACTTTAGAGACGGGAAGAGGGGCTGTTATGACATTACTGGAACCAAACTTATCAATTCTTCGCCATTTTCTGATTTATTTAAAGGAGAATTGTGTTTTGTGGGTGCGTATTTTTATTAAACTTCAGAGCAAATACCCTCCCTTCCCTCCTCTGTGTGGCTTATGCTATAGAGATGGAAGGAGGGGCTGTTATGACATTAATGGAACCAAGCTTATCAATTCTTCGCCATTTTCTGATTTATGTAAAGGAGAATTGTGTTTTGTGGGTGCGTATTTTTATTGAACTTAAGAGGAAATACCCTCCCTTCCGTCCTCTGTGTGGCTTATGCTATAGAGATGGAAGGAGCGGCTGTTATGACGTTACTGGAACCAAACTTATCAATTCTTCGCCATTTTCTGATTTATGTAAAGGAGAATTGTGTTTTGTGAGGGCGTATTTTTTTTTACAGCAAGGGAAGCAGCTACAGGTCCAAAACAAAAACAACAACAGCAGAAAGAAAAGCTGGTATTTCTAAACTATATTATTAAGTGAAGAGCAGCCTTTCTTTTTTGTGAATTAGGTTTCCGAGAAGTGAGGAAGGGCTATCTGAACCTTGCTAGAACTAAACTTATTGACTCTATCTTTCTCTGATTTATTTATAAGAGAATGTTTTGTGGGCTCGTGTTCTGTTGGGCAATCTTCCTTTCTTCCCCTCAGGCTTTCGAGAGGGGAGGAAGGGCTATCTAAACCTTGCTGGAACTAAACTTATTGACTCTATCTTTTTCTGATTTATTTATAAGAGAATGTTTTGTGGGCTCGTGTTCTATTGGGTAATCTTCCTTTCTTCCCCTCAGGCTTTCGAGAGGGGAGGAAGGGCTATCTAAACCTTGCTGGAACTAAATTTTATGACTTTTCTGCATTTTTCTGATTTATTTAAGTGAGAATAATGTTTTGTGGGTACGTATATTATTGAGCAATCTTCCTTTCTACCCCTCAGGCTTTCGAGAGGGGAGGAAGGGCTGTCTGAATCTTGCTGGAACTAAACTTATTGAATTTTTTACCTTTTTTTTATTTATATAAGAGAGAATAATGTTTTGTGGGTGCGTATATTAGTGAGCAATCTTCCTTTCTCCCCCTCAGGCTTTCGAGAGGGGAGGAAGGGCTGTCTGAACCTTGCTGGAACTAAACTTATTGAATTTTTTACCTTTCTACCCCTCAGGCTTTCGGGAGGGAAGGAAGGGCTGTCTGAACCTTGCTGGAACTAGACTTATTGAATTTTTTACCTTGTTTTATTTAAGGGAGAATAATGTTTTGTGGGTACGTATATTAGTGAGCAATCTTCCTTTCTCCCCTTCAGGCTTTCGGGTGGGGAGGAAGGGCTATCGGAACCTTGCTGGAACTAAACTTATTGAATTTTTTACCTTGTTTTATTTAAGGGAGAGTAATGTTTTGTGGGTACGTATATTAGTGAGCAATCTTCCTTTCTGCCCCTCAGGCTTTCGGGAGGGGAGGAAGGGCTGTCTGAACCTTGCTGGAACTAAACTTATTGAATTTTTTATCTTTTTTCTGGTTTACTTGAAGAAGAATTCTGTTTGTGGTTGTGTATTTTTATTAAACTCAAGAGCAGCCTTCCTTTTTATGACGCAGGCTCTCGAGATGGGAGACTTTCGCGATATTGCCGGAGCTAAACTTATTGATCCTTTGCTGTTTTCTTATTCATTTCAAGGAGCATCATGTTTATGGGTCTGTATTTTATTAGACTCGGGAGCAATATTCCTTCCGGGTGACTTAGGTTTTCAAGAGGGGAGGAGAGGATATTTGGACCTCGCTGGAACTAAACTTATCGATTTTTTAACATTTTCTGATTTATTTAACGGAGTAATTATGTTTATTTGTGTGTATTTTATTAGACTCGGGAGCAATATTCCTTCCGGGTGACTTAGGTTTTCAAGAGGGGAGGAGAGGATATCTGGACCTCGCTGGAACTGAGCTTATCGATTCTTTACCATTTTCTGATTTATTTATAGAAGGAATATGTTTATGGTTGAGTATTTTATTAGGCACAAGAGCGATACTCCTTTCGGGTGACCTAAGATTCCAAGAGGGGAGGAGAGGATATTGGAACCTCTCTTGAACTAAACTTATCGATTCTCTTCCATTTTCTGATTTATTTAAAGAAGGAATTATATTTATGGATGTGTATCAAATTAAACCTCCTTTCAGCGAGTTAGGTTTTCAACAGGAGAGGAGGAAGTATCGGGACCTCGCTGGAACCAAACTTATTGATTTTTTTTACTATTTTCTGATTTATTTAAAGAAGAAATTATGCTTATGGGTGTGTATATATATTAAAGTCGAGGGCAATATTTCCTTTCCGTGACGGGAGGGGCCACTGAGACATATCTGTAGCTAGATTTGATGAGTCTTTGCCATTTCCTGATTTATTCAATGGAGCGTTGTGCTTTGTGGGTGTGTTTTATTCGTTTATTTTATCTATTTATTTATTTATTTATTTATTTATTTGTTGTGTTGCTTTATATTTTTTTCTGATTTTCTGTTTTGGTGAATTTTATTTTATTTTGGCGCATCTCTTTACCGTTTTCTGATATCTTTAAAAGGGTATCTTGTTTTCGGCTTGTTATTTTTAGTATTATCTGTTTTTTTTTGGTTTGTTTTTGTATTATCTGTGTTTTCAGTCTTTTTTTTTTTTTGCACTTTTGAGTATTTTGTCTTTTTTTATGATCTTATGTATTTTGTCTTTATTTTTTGTCTTAGTTCTTTGGCGTTTTCTGATTTATTTGAGGGAGTGTCTTGTTTTGGGGTGCATTCGGTCTTTCTTTGGTCTCCGTCATTTTCTGAGCATCATGTTAGTTGTTTTTTTTTTCTTTTTCTCAGGAGCAAAAAAAAAAAAGGAAAAAGAAAAGAATAAAAAAAAGGCCGCTATTCACTGCTCCTTTTCTATTCCTGCTCATCTGTCTGTCATTTCTTATTTTTTCGAGTAATCATCATTTTGTTCTCAATTTGCTTCGCTTGTTTGCATTTTCATTTATTCATCGATCACTTTCGGATTTCTTTAAGAGAGCGTCATGGCTTGGGACTGTATTTCACCTCATTTGCTTGCCTTTTTATTTTATTTTTATTTTATTTTCTCTGATTTATTCAAGAGAGTGTCATGTTTTGGGAGTGTATTCCATCTTTTTTTCTTCTTTTTTTTTTTCCTTTTTTTTTATCATGTTTTTGGGAGTGTATTTTACCTTTTTTCCCTCTTTTTTGCTGCCTCTTTAACTTTAAAAAGAAAAAAACTCGCATTGGTTTCTTTAAAGGGCCATCATGTTTCGGGAGTGCGTTTAACCTTTTATTTTTTGCTTAGCTCTCGGCCTCCATCCATCCTCTTACCGTGAAAAGCCAGTCATTCAGCTATGCACACAAAGAGGTTCTGGGCCCGATAGTCTGCCGCTGATATTGGTTGTTTGAACGACCGTGACCTGCCTTGACCTGCCTTGACCTACCTCGCTTCCTGCCTCATCACTCGTTCATGCGCCAAAGTGTGATGGAGCAATCGCCTCTCATCGTCTGAACGACCGAGCGTGGGTAATATTACCACAGAAGAAGGTTATTACGGCCACTTCAAGTCCCCAAGAGCCAGAGTTTCCGCCGAGGTTATAAGCCGGTAATGACTGATGACTCGTGGTTGGGCTAAACGTAATTCGCTATTCAAGTCGACGGTTTTAGCGCATGTGAAGAAGAAGAGACAGAAAGATGATTAGAGTCTCTTCAGGCATCTAAAGCAAAAGTTTCCGCTGAGGTTATGAGCCCGTAATGACTAACGCCTCCTGATTGGCCAGAAACGTAATTCGCTATTCAAGTCGACGGTTTGCATGCATGTGAACAACCCGGGAACAGGAAGACGATTAGGGTCTCTTCAGGCATCTAAAGCAAGAGTAAACGCCAAGGTCGTCAGCCGGTAATGACTGGTGGTTGAGTATGAACGTAATTTGCTATTAAAGTCGACGGTTTTCATGCAGGAGAGAAACAAGGGACTGAAAGACGATTAAGGTCCCTTCAAGAGTCTAAGAGCAAGTAGTTGCAAGAAGTCAACGATTTTAAAGCCATGAGGTTACGAAGAGGATAAAAGAAGTCAACGTTTTCAGCTATTCAAGTCGACGGTTTCACTCAAAGGAACAACTAGGCGGCAGGGAGACGATTTGGATCCCTTCAAGCGTTTAAGAGCAAGAGTTCACGCCGAGGTTCAGAGAAGTCAACGATTTAACCCAAACCACCTGTTGAGTTGAACCTTCCACCATTAGACAATTGACTCGCTTTTCCCTTTTGTTATCACGTCGACAAGAGAGAAGGACATGACACACGGGGAAGAGAAACATCAAACAACACCGTTACAAGATTAAAGAAATAAATGTGAATGGGGAGTCCGCTGCAGAGTCTGTTTCCCGTGACTCAACTGAGCTGCATTGAACCATGAGTAAAGGCCCCCCAGTCCTATTGATTCTGTGCCGCTGGTGCCCGATACAGGAATTATCGGACGCCACAACGAAAGGGGAACACCATAGGGACAGAGATAGAGAGAGACAGCTCAATCCCTCTCCCCCAGACCACACCAGCCAAGACAGTCACAATCCCAGCAGTAAATTGAGCTTTTCCTACACCGTTCACCCACACCAAGTTCTTACCCTATACGAATTTTGGGCGCCCACAACGAAAGGGGAGAAGAAAAAAAGAGAGAGAGAGAGAGAGAGAGAGAGAGAGAGAGAGAGAGAGAGAGAGAGAGAGAGAGAGAGAGAGAGAGAGAGAGAGAGAGAGAGAGAGAGAGAGAGAGAGAGAGAGAGAGAGAGAGAGAGAGTTGAGTCCCCTAACCACGTCCAGACAGTTACAATTCCAGCAGTAATTTTGGCCCTTCCCACACCGTTTACTTACACCAGATCTCCCTACGCAACACGAATTATGGGCGTCCACAACGAAAGGGGAACATCATAGGGACAGAGAGAGTCTTCAGCCCCCCCCCACCCCCCCCACCCCCCACCCCCACCCCCACGCCAGCCAAGCCTTTCTCAATCCCAGTAGTAGATCGGACACTTCCCACGCCGTTTGCCCTCACCGGAGCTCCTGTTTAGCGTCCATTAATTCTCGCTCAGCTAAATCCCAGAAAAGAAGTCACGTAACTCCCCCGGCCGAGTGGAGACGGATGGGCAGCCTCCTCACCGCCTCGCCTTTGTTACCAAGATGTTCTGAGGTGCCGGGGAGGCGTGGGTGTTGTGTGCATCGCGGGGACATGCTTCTCTTATCTACATCTGCCGTGACTGCCTCGTCCGTAGCGCCGCTGTGGGGAGGCGGCTTAGAGGGGACGGATTTCATCAAGTCTTCCTGTATTTCCTCCACTCAGAAGCCTCCCCAGAGTGTTTACAAGCTTAACAGTGTGCTGCTTCCTGTGCGAGAGCCGTCACCCTGGGCCTTTGACATTAAATCCTCAACACACACGGTTTCTCGTACCACCCACACCTCCCTTCCCCCACTCCGTCGTAAACCTCTTTAGCGACTCCCAAGCTCCCACCCACTGCCCCGACATCCAGCTCTCCCTATGCCCCCTCCCCGTGTGTGATACATATCATTGTTGACACACGGCTGAGGAGCTGAGCGCCTTAATGCCTCTTCCCTCTCCTCGAGTCGCCGGTGCTCCATTAAGGCTGATGAATATTAAACCCTGCAAGAGCCGCGCTACACTGGTGAGCCGCAGACTGTCAGCCCTCCACGCAGCCCTCAGCCCTGAGCCTGTGTCTGCCGGGCCCCCGACACGCCGCGTGGCCTGGGAGTGTGTGTGTGTGTGGGGGGGGGGTTCGGCTTACCTCGCTCTCTGCCGGAAGGGGCGCGACAGGTTATGCGGCGAGAATGTTGTTATTGTTGCTGTTGCTGCCGTGAAGATAATAACAATAGTAGCAATAATGATAAGAACAAGGACATAATTATGGAGACTACAAAACGCCCGGCGGCCCACACAAGGCGGCTCCTGAAGACGGGTTGCTCACCGCATTCCTTTCCCGTCCATATATGCGTCTAGTCTCCGTTTAAAGGTTTCAATCGTGTTTGCTTTAACTACACGTGTACTCGGTTAGTTCCACTCGCCCACCACTCTGTTCGTGAACCAGGTTTTGCCTAATTCTTTCCTGAATTTGAATTTGTCCAACCTATACCCGATACTGCGTGTCCTCACATCAGTTTTTAATATTAATCCAGAATAAAAGCACTTCATTTTTATCGCCTTCGTTAATCCCTTATCCCATTTGAACACCTCAGGTAAATCCCCGCGCAGTCCACGTCTTTTCAAGAATGCAAATTAAGTCGCTTTAGCCATTCTCTGTACGATGAGTCCTTAAGTCCCTGAATGATTTTGGTCATTCTCGTAATAATAATGATAAAAAAATAAAAATAATAACAATAATGATAATATTGGCTCTACAGCAATAATCACTATTGCTGCTGCTGCTACTACTACTACTACTACTACAACTACAATACTACTACTACTACTACTACTACTACTACTACTACTACTACTACTACTACTACTACTACTACTACTACTACTACTACTACTACTACTACTACTACTACTACTACTACTACTACTACTACTACTACTACTACTACTACTACTACTATTTTTCATACCATCGCCACCACCACCACTAATAATAATAATGTTGCCAACTTTTTGCCAATCTTTTTAATACTCAGCTTTCCCCTCCCCTCCCGTGCGTGCGTGTGTGTGCAAGGCAAACTCCAGCAAAGTGTCGAGGCGGAGCAGACTCGCCTCGCTTAAAGACCCGTGGGCAGGGAAGAGCCTCGGGTGCCCCTTTAGCCGCCCGACGAAGACAACGACACAACGAGCCAAGGAAAGGCGGGTGTAGCGTCTCTTTAGTATTCCAGGCGCGGCGAACTTAAGGCAGCGTACTGAGGCCATTACTTGTGAGGCGGAAAGGGTAAAGGCAGCAAGCAAAGGGAAGGGGACGGTCTCCGTTTAGACTCTTCAGCAGCTCCAAGAAGATATACGGTCGAAGGTAAAGGGGTATATCTCTCTCTTGGTACCTCTAACAACGGAGAATAAAAGGAAGAGCACTAAACTCCACTTACTGAAAAGGAGGAGGCAGAGAGAGGAAAACAGTATCCATTTAGACTCTTCAGCAGCTCCAAGAAGATATACGGTCGAAGGTAAAGGGGTATATCGCTCTCTTGGTACTTCTAGCAACGGAGAATAAAAGGAAGAGCACTAAACTCCACTTACTGAAAAGGAGGAGGCAGAGAGGGGAAAACAGTATCCATTTAGACTCTTCAGCAGCTCCAAGAAGATATACGGTCGAAGGTAAAGGGGTATATCGCTCTCTTGGTACATCTAGCAACGGAGAATAAAAGGAAGAGCACTAAACACCACTTACTGAAAAGGAGGAGGCACAGAGAGGAAAACAATATCCATTTAGACTCTCCAGCAGCTCCAAGAGGGTGAACGGTCGAAGGCAAAAGGGTATATTGATCTTTTGGTACCTCTAACAACGAAGAGTAAAAGGAAGAGCACTATACACCACTTACTGAAAAGGAGGAGGCAGAGAGAGGAAAATAGTGTACATTTAGACTCTCCAGCAGCTCCAAGAGGGTGAACGGTCGAAGGCAAAAGGGTATATTGATCTTTTGGTACCTCTAGCAACGGAGAATAAAAGGAAGAGCACTAAACACCACTTACTGAAAAGGAGGAGGCAGAGCGAGGAAAATAGTGTACATTTAGACTCTCCAGCAACTCCAAGAGGGTGAAGGGTCTAAGGGGAACGTGTCTATCGGTCCCTTGCTACCTTTGTGTGGCGGAAAGTGTAAAGGAAGAAAACAGTGTACATTTAGGTCCGTATTACTAAACATTTCGTCGTCCAAGAATACATATTTGACAAGGCTTTCATAGGAGTTTGGGACATTTCCAGGAGTAGTTTTATGGCCCTGGTGGTAGTTTGACTCTTCCTCTGTGCCGTGAACCTAAAGAAACACTCATTAGAACCCGATTGATCCCCTCTTTGACCTTTAGAAATAGTTGATATGAGAAGCGAGTGTGTCTTATAACAACCGACCTAATTAGACTCTCCAGGAACTACAGCACGGGAAGGAGTTCAAGGTAAACATCTATATCTCTCCCTTGTTACCTCTAGCGGCGAAGCGTAGCAGGAAGAACACTGAACACATAACTTGTTGAATCGAAAGAGGGAGAGGAAGAAAAAGAACGTCCATTTAGAGTCTCCAGGAATTACGAAAGGCAAACAGTCGAGGGAAAACGTCTTTATCCTGAAAACGGTGAACAGAATAGCTGCTAATGGTCGTTAACAAGAGAGAGAGAGAGAGAGAGAGAGAGAGAGAGAGAGAGAGAGAGAGAGAGAGAGAGAGAGAGAGAGAGAGAGAGAGAGAGAGAGAGAGAGAGAGAGAGAGAGAGAGAGAGAGAGAGAGAGAGAGAGAGAAAGAGAGAGAGAGAGAGAGAAAGAGAGAGAGAGAAAAAAATCGAAAGATGAGAAGGGGAAGAGAGAGAGAGGCAGAGAATTAAAGAAACGAGAAAGAAAAGAGGAAATCGGAAAAGAGTGAAACGTAAATAGAAAGATTACATTTATTGGGTCGGACAAGAGAAGGAAAACGAAAAGTAATGCATTTTAACTCTATACATCGCTACGAGCCAAAGGAGAACGTCTACATTGTCTCTTTTAGTGTCTGGCGCGGAGGAGTGAAGGGCGGCGCACCGAACACAATACCCAGCCCGCCTGAGGCCCGAGGAAGGAGAGAGCGGAGCCGTGTTTCTTTGGTGGCACAGACAGACTAGTTAAGAGACACAAAGGATCAAAGCTGAGGTGCATAATACCCCATGGACACACGCTCACGGCCACACAGACACATACAGACACGAACACAAGGACACACGGACACACATGCAGGCACATAGAGACACGAACACAAGGACACACGGCCACACAGACACATAGAGACACGAACACAAGGACACACGGCCACACAGACACATAGAGACACGAACACAAGGACACACGGACACACATGCAGGCACGTAGAGACACGAACACAAGGACACACGGCCACACAGACACATAGAGACACGAACACAAGGACACACAGAGACATGAACACACGCTCACGGCCACACAGACACATAGAGACACGAACACAAGGACACACGGCCACACAGACACATAGAGACACGAACACAAGGACACACACAGACACATAGAGACACGAACACAAGGACACACGGCCACACAGACACATAGAGACACGAACACAAGGACACACGGCCACACAGACACATAGAGACACGAACACAAGGACACACGGCCACACAGACACATAGAGACACGAACACAAGGACACACAGAGACATGAACACACGCTCACGGCCACACAGACACATAGAGACACGAACACAAGGACACACGGACACACATGCAGGCACGTAGAGACACGAACACAAGGACACACGGCCACACAGACACATAGAGACACGAACACAAGGACACACGGCCACACAGCCACATAGAGACACGAACACAAGGACACACGGCCACACAGACACATAGAGACACGAACACAAGGACACACGGCCACACAGACACATAGAGACACGAACACAAGGACACACGGCCACACAGACACATAGAGACACGAACACAAGGACACACGGCCACACAGACACATAGAGAACACAAGGACACACGGCCACACAGATACATAGAGACACGAACACAAGGACACACGGCCACACAGACACATAGAGACACGAACACAAGGACACACGGCCACACAGACACATAGAGACACGAACACAAGGACACACGGCCACACAGACACATAGAGACACGAACACAAGGACACACGGACACACATGCAGGCACGTAGAGACACGAACACAAGGACACACGGCCACACAGACACATAGAGACACGAACACAAGGACACACGGATACACAGGCACATAGAGACATGAACACAAGGACACACGGACACACATGCAGGCACGTAGAGACACGAACACAAGGACACACGAACACCCAGACTCACGGATACACTCACTCACGGACACACGGACACACAGAGACACGAACACAGGGGCACACGAACTCCCAGACTCACGGACACACGCACACACGGACACACAGAGACACAAACACAAGGACACACGAACACCCAGACTCACGCACACACGGACACACAGAGACACGAACACAAGGGCACACGAACTTCCAGACTCACGGACACACGCACACACGGACACACAGAGACACGAACACAAGGACACACGAACACCCAGACTCACGGACACACGGACACATGGAAATGAAAGATAAAAGAGATAAGAGTGAGATACATTTTGAGAGAATCGGGAAAAACAGAAAGAAGGAAAAACAAAATAAAAAAAACAAAATGGAAATGAAAATGTGTATAAGAATGACAGAACACACACAAAAAAGAAGAAAAAGAAAGGATAGGAGAGATAGATAGATAGAAAGATAGTGAGAGCCTTAAAGAAACAAAGAAGGAAAAGACAAAATAAAAAGAAATGAAAATGGAAGGGAAAATGAGTATAAGAATGACAGAAAAGAAGATAAAAAAACGAGGAAAAAAAAGAAAATAGGAGAGAATTAAAAAAAGGAAAGAGAGAAGGCAAAATGGAAAGAAAGGAAATGGAATTTAAAATGAAAATAAGAATAACAGAAAATAAGGTAAAAAAAACGAGAAGAAAAGGGAAAAAAATAGAAGAGAAGAGAGAGAGAGAGAGAGAGAGAGAGAGAGAGAGAGAGAGAGAGAGAGAGAGAGAGAGAGAGAGAGAGAGAGAGAGAGAGAGAGAGAGAGAGAGAGAGAGAGAGAGAGAGAGAGAGAGAGAGAGAGAGAGACTGGAAAGTAGGTAAATTGTGAAAAGATTGTGAAGTAAGAGAAAAAGGAACACAAGAACATGGAAGATTGTGAAGTAAAAGAGAAAAAGGAACACAAGAACAGAGAAGATTGTGAAGTAAAAGAGAAAAAGGAACACGAGAACAGGAAAGATTGTGAAGTAAAAGAGAAAAAGGAACACAAGAACAGGAAAGATTGTGAAGTAAAAGAGAAAAAGGAACACAAGAACAGGAAAGATTGTGAAGTAAAAGAGAAAAAGGAACACGAGAACAGGAAAGATTGTGAAGTAAAAGAGAAAAAGGAACACAAGAACAGGAAAGATTGTGAAGTAAAAGAGAAAAAGGAACACAAGAACAGGGAAGATCGTGAAGTAAAAGAGAAAAAGGAACACGAGAACAGGAAAGATTGTGAAGTAAAAGAGAAAAAGGAACACAAGAACAGGAAAGATTGTGAAGTAAAAGAGAAAAAGGAACACAAGAAACAGAGAACTGAACCCCGGGAGAAAAGAAATAAAGAAAGAAGATAAATAGAACAGCGAAGTGAAACCCAGAAAAAAAAGAAGGCGAAACAAGAACGGAGAAGTGAATACCAGGAAAAGAAAGAAAAGAAAGAGCAATAGAACAAGAGAAGAAGAAACATTGCCCCAATCAAGGATATCAATTAGACTGTACTGAGAGAAGAAGGCTAGGCAATGGCTCTTAATAGACACGAACGGCAGTAACGCGGTGCTAAGGGTCGAAGTTGAGGAACGGAAGGGAACAACGATGCACAGAATAGCTGCTAATGGTCGTAAACAATGGAGAGAGAGAGAGAGAGAGAGAGAGAGAGAGAGAGAGAGAGAGAGAGAGAGAGAGAGAGAGAGAGAGAGAGAGAGAGAGAGAGAGAGAGAGAGAGAGAGAGAGAGAGAGAGAGAATAAAAGGAAAAATAAGAAGTAAAAAAAGAAGGAAAACGGAGGGGAAAATCAAAACAATGAAAAAAAATCGAAAGATGAGAAGGGGAAGAGAGAGAGGCAGAGAATTAAAGAAACGAGAAAGAAAAGAGGAAATTGGAAAAGAGGGAAACGGGGGGAGAAATGTATATAAAAAAATGAAAAAAGAAAGTACAAGCAAGAAAGACAAAAAAAGAAAAAAGAGATAAAGAAAAAGAAAGAGACAAAAGGGAAAAGGGAACGGAAGGGGGAGATATTAATAAGACTGAAAGAAGTACAAACGAGAAAAAATAAAGGAATAAACGAGAGAGAGAGAGAGAGAGAGAGAGAGAGAGAGAGAGAGAGAGAGAGAGAGAGAGAGTCAGTATATCACGTATAGATGGGCGGTTAATGATGTCGACCAACTTTGTGTGTTACGTCGAGCGTGGAATTGGTGGATTTTTAGAGGGATTGTTTGCTCTCTCTCTCTCTCTCTCTCTTTTTTTCTTGTTCTCTCATTCTTATCCCTATTTCCCCTTTGTTTCCCTTTTCCCTTTTATTTATTTTTCTATCTCATCTTCCGTTTTCTCTCCTTTTCTCCTTCCTTTTCCTTCCATTTCCATTTTTTATTCATTTCTCTCTCTCTCTCTCTTTCTCTCTTTTCCTTTTTCTCCTTGTTTTCTTTCTTTTTTCACTCATATTTCCGCTTCCCTTTTTACCATTTTGTCATTTTTTTCTTCCTTTTTTTTTTTTCCTCTCTCTCCTTCCCTCTCTTCTTCTCCCTCTCTCCCTCCCTCCCTCCCTCACCCAGCATCTTAAAGGCGAGGGGAGAAACTGAACTTCACCGGACTCACCACAATTAATTTTCAGCGCAAAAAATGTGTGAATCAGTTAATTAGTTGCTCTCCTCTCGTCTCCGGGGAGGGAACTGAACACCGCTACTGTACCCACCTCGTTCTCATCCTCTCTTATTTTGATTACGTAGTTTTTTATTTTTATTTATCCGGCGTTGTCATCTTTTTTTCTGCTTTTTATTAATATTTTTCTCATTATTTTTCAACTGTTTT
>NC_066527.1:4433930-4443930 GCF_024679095.1 Eriocheir sinensis | reverse complement strand
GAAGAAAATGGAATTATGTGTGTATAGATTTATCATTTGACATTTTCCGTACAAAAAACTCTTATAATGATGATAACAATAATAATAATAATGAAAATAACAATAATAATGATGAAAGAGAAAAAAAAATTAAATTGTGTGTGTATAGATTTATCATTTGACATTTTCTGAACAAAGAACTCTGAAAATGATCCGCCGATGTGATTGTAATATTAATAATGGAAGATAGGAAAAAAAAAAAAAAGGGCTCGTTTCTATATATCAATTGACGTTTTCCAGTTCCATTCGAGGATGTCTGACCGAGCTGCGCCGGTGTAATGGTTAAATACTAATAAGGAAAGAACAAAAAAAACAATAGAAAAGGAAGCGTTTATATAGATTTTCCATCTCACATTCTCCACATGCAATGAATTTTCGGAATGTTGCCTTAGATGTGATAATAATAAAATAATAATAATGAAAAAAAAAAAACGAGAGAAGTAAGCGTATATATAGAGTTTTCATTTCACGTTTTCTACATACAATGAACTTTGGGAATGTTGCCTTATATGTAATGATAATAAAATAACGAAAGACAAAAATAGAAGAAAAAAAAATAAGAAGCATATAATCATTCATTTAGTTAGTATGTTTATCTCTCATTTGACATTTTCCATTTACACACGAGGATTTCTGACTGACGCGAATTAATAGTAAAAAATGTAATCCTAAAAGAAAAAAAAGAAAAGTGTATATTCATTCATTTAGTATATGTATCTCTCGTGTGACATTTTCCATACAAAGAATTATGACAATGCTTCGCCAATGAAAGGTCAATAATAATAATAATAATAATAATAATAATAATAATAATAATAATAATAATAATAATAATAATAATAATAATAATAATAATAATAATAATAATAATAATAATAATAATAATAATAATAATAATAATAATAATAATAATAATAATAATAATAATAATAATAATAATAATAAAAGATGAAAAGAAAGGAAACAAAAGTGTGTATATATTTCATTTGACATTTTACATTTTCATATATGGATTTCTGACATTCCTGTGCCGGTGTTAAAGATAAAAGATAACAATGACACAAAAAAAGGAAAAGAAAATGTATAGACAGGTTTTTATTTCACATTTTCCAGGTACTGTGAATTCTGACAATGCTGCCGTCGACGTAATGGGAGAAAGACGAGAATGAGAGACAAAAATAGAGAAAGAAAATAGAAGTGTTTATTTATCTCTCGTTTCACGTTTTCAATACAAAGGATTCTGGCAATGTTGCCCCGAAGTGATAGACGCAAATAATCGTGAAAGGCAAAAAAGAAAAAGGAAGGGTATCGACTTTCCACTTAATATTTTCCATACGAGGATTACTGATCATTATTAGGGTTCGATGTATTGATAGAAATTTAATCACGAAACGCAAAAAGAAATAAGGAGGCGTTTATATATATCATTTGATGTTTTCCATTTCCACACAAAAATGTCTGACCATTATTAGGGTTCGATGTATTGATAGAAATTTAATCACGAAACGCAAAAAGAAATAAGGAGGCGTTTATATAAATCATTTGACGTTTTTCATTTCCACACAAAAATGTCTGACCATAACGCTCCGATGTAACGGTAGAAATTTAATCACAAAAGACCCCCCAAAAAAGGACAAGAATTCTGATGATGACGGTGATGCCGATGTAATGGAGAAATTTTGAAGGATAAATAAAGTAAAAAAAAAATATTAGCGGTTCACTTGCTTATGCAGAAAAAGAGAAAAGATAGAAAAGAAAATGTACAGGATATATTTTACTTATTTTACTTTTTTTGTTTTACGGTTTTTTACTTTTACATTTTTTTACTTACTTTATTTTGCAGAAAAAGAGAAAAGATGGAAAAGAAAATGTACAGGATATATTTTACTTATTTTACTTTTGTCTATTTTACGTTTTTTACTTTTGCCTTTTTATTTTTTTTTGTTTTCTAATAAAAAAAAGAAATCATATATTATCTTTTAACACTTTCCATACAAAGACTTCTGACAATATTGCGGCAGTATTGTAGTAAGACAACTAATATTAGCTGCTAACAGTAATTGTAATAGTAATACAAAAAAGAAAACGAATTTGCATTACCAGTATTCATTATATACTTTCATTTTCATTTATTTTTAATGTGATAAAACTGAACAAAAGTAAATAAGAGAATAAAAGAGGAATAAAAAACGTCCCACCCTTCAGGAACTTAACGACTCAAGGCTGGAGGCTGCAGAACGCTTAGCCTCAGACCTTACTATTATTTCCGATTGGGGCAAGAAGAACCTGGTGTCCTTCAACGCCTCAAAAACACAGTTTCTCCACCTATCCACTCGACACAATCTTCCAAACAACTATCCCCTATTCTTTGACAACACCCAGCTATCACCTTCCTCAACACTAAACATCCTCGGTCTATCCTTAACTCAAAATCTCAACTGGAAACTTCATATCTCATCTCTTACTAAATCAGCTTCCTCGAGGCTGGGCGTTCTGTACCGTCTCCGCCAGTTCTCCCCTGCACAGTTGCTGTCCGTATACAGGGCCTTGTCCGCCCTCGTATGGAGTATGCATCTCATGTGGGGGCTCCACACAGCTCTTCTGGACAGAGTGGAGGCAAAGGCTCTGTCTCATCAGCTCTCCTCCTCATACTGATAGTCTTCACCTCTTAAATTCCGCAATGTTGCCTCTTTCTATCTTCTATCGATATTTCCACGCTGACTGCTCTTCTGAACTTGCTAACTGCATGCCTCCCCTCCCGCGGCCCTGCTGCACTCGACTTTCTACTCATGCTCATCCCTATACTGTCGAAATATGCAAGAGTTAACCAGCATCTTCACTCTTTCATCCCTCACGCTGGTAAACTCTGGAACAATCTTCCTTCATCTGTATTTCCTCCTGCCTACGACTTGAATTCTTTCAAGTGGAGGGTATCAGGCCACCTCTTTGGATTCTTTTTAGGAGCAGCGAGTAGCGGGCTTTTTTTTTTTTATTAATGTTTACTTTTTTGTGCCCTTGAGCTGTCTCCTTTGCTGTAAAAAAAAAAAAAAAAAAAAATATCATCTGTTCATCGCTCCATATAAATAATTGTTTACCTCGCTCACGAAATTGCGAGAAATCAGAAAATACAACAAAGGAGAAGCGGCGGCCTCCCTTTGTTGTGCTTTGTTGTGTTTCCTCCTCCTCGCGGGAATATCTGGGCCGCCAACACCCTCCCTCCGCCTGGGAAGAGAAAACCGTATATGTTTTTTGTTCACGACTTTTCACATATAGAATTATGACACACGCGGCGATGGAAACAACAATAAGTCAGAAAATATACAGAAAACGAGCAGCCCTTCTTTGGGGAGGCGGTGGCTGAGTGGTTAGCGTGCTGGTGCCAGGTACAGGAGGACGCGGGTTCGAGTCCCGCCCCCAGCCACAAGCTGGGATTTTTCAGTCGCTACCGAATGGCCTAAGACTACCCACATGCTGTCCTGAAGTGTGCCTATCAACCCGGACTCTTGATTCTCACTCTAAAAAGAGGCTTAGAGATGAGCTCCGGGGGGCAGCATGAGCCAAGCAAGATGACGCCACTATAAACACTTGCCTGCGCCATAACGGGCTGGGGCCGACCACCAGGCCCCACCAAGAAAGCCTACCCCAGCCATAGGCCGACACGTAAAAAAATATTCTCCTTCCTACTACAATAAGCTTTTCAAAAGAGAGAGAGAGAGAGAGAGAGAGAGAGAGAGAGAGAGAGAGAGAGAGAGAGAGAGAGAGAGAGAGAGAGAGAGAGAGAGAGAGAGAGAGAGAGAGAGAGAGAGAGAGAGAGAGAGAGAGAGAGAGAGAGAGAGAGAGAGAGAGAGAGAGAGAGAGAGAGAGAGAGAGAGAGAGAGAGAGAGAGAGAGAGAGAGAGAGAGAGAGAGAGAGAGAGAGAGAGAGAGAGAGAGAGAGAGAGAGAGAGAGAGAGAGAGAGAGAGAGAGAGAGAGAGAGAGAGAGAGAGAGAGAGAGAGAGAGAGAGAGAGAGAGAGCATCAGCACACCTCTCCAAACTGTTTTGAACACTTTTGAAATTCGACTTTTCATTCTACTTGTTTTGCCGGCTATTGTAAAAAACTCAAACACTCTTCCTCGTCTGTCTCTCCTCGTCCCTGCAGCACTAATAATGGCTTCCAGAGCAGAGCAGTAACACACTCTTCTAACTTGCTCTGAATAGACTTCGGAAATTCCTACTTTTTTATTCTCTGGGTGTAGTGCTTTTCCACGGATTATAAAGAAAGCAAATAACCTTCCTTTGTCTTTATTTCCTCCTTCTAATTCTAGTGATAATTCTTTCAAGGGCAGAGTATTGACACTCCTCTCGAACTTGCTTTCATTGCTCTATTGAAACGACTTTTTTTCCTACTTGTTTTTACGTCTATTATAAAAAAATACGGCTTTCCTTTGTCTGTCTTTTCTCCTTTCTGTACCACAAATCCTTTCGTGGGCAGAGTATTAACACACCTCTCCAACTTGTTTTCACTACACTTTTGAAATTCGACTTTTTCCCACATATTTTTCTGGTTATTATAAAAAACCCTGAACGGTCTTCCTTTGTCTGTCTTTTCTCCTATCTATCACAAATGCTTTCAAGGGTAAAGTATTGAGACACCATCAACCTGTTTCCACCACACTTTTCATATCTTTTCCATGGTCGTAGTGCCTTTTCCGGCTATTACTATACAAAAAACGAATAAACTTTCCTCTGTCTACATTATTTCCTCCTTTCTATAACACAAATGCTTTCAAAGGCACATGAGTATTTATAAGACACACCTACTTGTTTTCATTACACTTTTCAAACTCTCCCTTTTCTCCTTTGTCGCAGTGCTCTCGTTTTTACTACTTTTTCGTGTATTTATTTTTCCCCCTTTGGGCTCCCTCCTTTGATGTTAAAAGAGCACCACTTGTTTATCATTTTCCACACTCCCCAGCGAGCGCGGACACAAAATAATGCATACAGGTAGAAGCTCGTATTTGACGCTGGCTCCCTCCCTCTGCGATCCCATTTTTACGCCGTTCCTGTGATGTGAGAGAGGGAGAGAGGGGGAAGCAGTGAGGAAGGGACGAGGAAGTGTATACATGTTTTATTCACGATGCTGGTTGCTTATAGAACTTGCGATTATACGAAAAAACAATGAAAGAAAAACAGGAAAATACTTGTGGTGGCTGATGCTGCGATGTAAGAGAAAGATGGATGGATAAGGAAGTAGGAAGTATATACATGTTTTATTTATGTTTGTGGATACTTAAGCAACTCCGATAGTACTTGTAGCAGAAAAATAAAAGAGAGAGAAAGCAGAAAATAACTGTTACCGCTGTAGTTGAAAAGGGAAAGGAAGTTTACGCGTCTTTTTTTTCTAGATGCTAAATAACTCCGATTGTATGTGAAGCGAAAAAGAAAAGAAAAAGAAAAAGAGGGAAAATAAGTGTGGTCGCTGTTGCTGTGATGTTAGAGAAGGAAAAATAATGAAAAAGAGGAAAGAAAGTATACACGTCTTATATTTATGATTCTACGTACTTATAGAACTCCAATAGTACTTGCAGCGATAAGAATAAAGAAAGAAAAGCAGAAAAAAATAATTGTTGTCGGCGGTGCAGTGATGTAACTGTAAAACAAAATATTGAAGAAAGGAAAATATAACATGTATCTTTTTTGTATTTTGGACACTTAAGACCTCCGGAAAGGCAGAAAAATATTATTGTCGCCACTGATGTGATGAAGTAAAATAGAGAAATAGTGGAGAAAGTAAAACAAGTATCTTTTTTATGCTTAAAGAACGGTGACCATCCTGTGATATTACTTGTAGCAAAAAATCATAAAGGAAAAAATAGGTAAAAATATTGCAATCGAAGCTGCTGTGATCAAAGAGGAAAAATAGTGTCGGAAAAAGAAAAACAAAAGCAGGCAAGTCTTTTATTATTGATTTTGAATACTTAAAAAACAGTGACCATTATGCGTTATTACAGGTGGCGAAAAAATAAAGCAGAAAAATACTTGTTGTCGCTGCTGCTGTGATCAAAGAGGAAAAAAAATGTGGAAAAAGGAAAACAAAAGCAGGCACGTCTTTTATTATTGATTTTGAATACTTAAAAAACAGTGACCATTATGCGTTATTACAGGTGACGAAAAAATAAAGCAGAAAAATACTTGCTGTCGCTGCTGCTGTGATCAAAGAGGAAAAAAAATATGGATAAAGGAAAACAAAAGCAGGCACGTCTTTTATTATTGATTTTGAATACTTAAAGAACAGTGACCATTATGCGTTAGTACAGGTGAAGAAAAATAAAGAGCAGAAAAATATACTTGTTGTCGCCGCTGCTGTGATTATAAAGCTCACTATAAATGGTGAAAAAAGGAAACTAGAACAGCAGATCTCTTATGATTTTGAATACTTGAAGAACAGTGGCCATTACGCGTTAGTACAGGTGACGAAATAATAAAGAGCAGAAAAAAATACTTGTTGTCGCCGCTGTCTGTGATCAAAGAGGTGACTAAAAATGGTGAAGAGAGGAAACTAGAACAGCACATCTTTTTTTTATGATTTTGAATACTTAAAGAACAGTGGCCATTACGCGTTAGTACAGGTGGCGAAAGAATAAAGAGCTGAAAAAAATACTTGTCGCCGCTGTCTGTGATCAAAGAGGTGACTAAAAATGGTGAAAAAAGGAAACTAGAACAGCACATCTTTTGTTTATGATTTTGAATACTTAAAGAACAGTGGCCATTACGCGTTAGTACAGGTGACGAAATAATAAAGAGCAGAAAAAAATACTTGTTGTCGCCGCTGTCTGTGATCAAAGAGGTGACTAAAAATGGTGAAGAAAGTAACAAGAACATCAGATCCTTTCTTTATGATTTTGAATACCTAAGAACTGTGATCCTTCTCCTCCTCCGACATTGTAAAAGAAAAATAAATAGAAAAGCACAAAAAGAATAGTTGCCTGCGGTCGACGGTGATGGAAGGGGAAACAATGAGAAAGACGGAAACATATGCATTTTTTTTACAGCCTATAGGAATTGTGACCACCCTCCTCCGATAGTGTAGGAAAAAAAGATAAAAAAATAAAAAGAGAAGCAGAGAAGTGTGATTGTCGCGGCTAAAGTGGGCAAAGAGGAGGAAAAGTGAAGAAGAAATAATACTAGAGCTGGCACATAATTTATTTCTGCCTTTGAATACTTAAGAACAGTGGCCACCATCCTCTAACAATGTAGGAAAAAGAAAAAAAGGCAGAAAAAGAATTCTTATCCCCGCTGAAGTGCTATAAGAGAAAAAAAGTGATGGAGAAAAAGATAAAACACCCATCTTTTCTTTGCGATCTTGAATACTTAAGAACAGTGGCCACCATCCTCTAACAATGTAGGAAAAAGAAAAAAAGGCAGAAAAAGAATTCTTATCCCCGCTGAAGTGCTATAAGAGAAAAAAGTGATGGAGGAAAAGATAAAACACCCATCTTTTCTTTGCGATCTTGAATACTTAAGAACAGTGGCCACCATCCTCTAACAATGTAGGAAAAAGAAAAAAAGGCAGAAAAAGAATTCTTATCCCCGTTGAAGTGCTATAAGAGAAAAAAAGGGATGGAGAAAAAGATAAGACACCCATCTTTTCTTTGCGATCTTGAATACTTAAGAACAGTGGCCATCATCCTCTGACAGTGTAGGCAAAAAGGAAATGAATAAATAAAAAGTCAGAAAAGAATTGTTACCCATGGAAAGATAAAGATAAAACTTGTCTTTCCTTTGCGATCTTCAATACTTAAAGAACTGCACATCTTTTGTTAATGATTTTGAATACTTAAAGAACAGTGACCATTATGCATTAGTACAGGTGACGAAACAATAAAGATAGTGTAAGAAAAAGAAAGAAATTAAAAAAAGACAGAAAAAGAATCGTTACCCGCGCTGAAGGGATGCAAGAGAAATAATTGTTGGAGAAAGGAAAATAAAACTCCTCATTCCCTTGTGATCGTGAATACTTGAAGAACTGTGACCGACCTCCTTTGATAGCGTAGGAAAATGGATAAAGAAATGAAAAAGCAGAAAAGGATGTAATATTAAAAAAAAGTATATAATGGAAAAATAAAAATAAAACACACATCTTTTCTTTGCGATCTTAAATACTTGAAGAACTGTGACCTTCCTCCCTCTATAGTGTAGGAAAAAAAGATAAGGAAATGAAAAAAAAAGGAAGAAAAGGAACCATTACCCTCGCTGAAGTAATGTAAGAGAAAAATAGTGATGGAGAAAATAATTAAACATACACATATTCTTTGCGATCTTGAATACTTAAAGAACTGTGACCTTCCTCCTCCGACGGTGTAAGAAAAAGACGAAGAAAGAAAAGAAAATCTGAAAAAGAATTACTGCCGCCGATCAAGGGATGTAAGAGGAAAAAATAAGAAAGAGAAAGAAAAAAACATCACGGCTTTTCCTAGTTTTTTTTAATATATACTTAAGAAACTGTGACCATGCGGCGACGATAGCAGTGACAAAAATAAAGAAAAAAATGACAAAAATAAAGACAAATTAAGACAAAAGTAAATGAAACAAATAAAGAAAAAAGACAAGAGTAAAGACAAAGCTGTAGACAGAAACAAAGACAAAAATATATGAAAAGATAAAAACAAAAGGATAGACAAAGGAAAAACAAAAATATGGACAGAATTAAAGACAAAAATATGGACAGAATTAAAGACAAAAATATGGACAGAATAAAAGACAAAAATATGGACAATTAAAGACAAGTAAAAACAAAATAGACAAAAATATAGACAGATGAGAGACAAAGTAAATGAAAAAAATAAAGACAAAATTAAAAACAAAGGTACAGATAACAATACAGACAGAAAAGGACAAAAAAATATGACAGAAATAAAGAAAAAAAGAAAGACAGAATTCGTGCGCAGCTGAAGTGACATACGAGCAGACAGATAAAGAAAGAAAAATGCACGTATTTTCTTTACGCTTTTAGGCACTCGATGAACTGTGGCCATCCTGCGACAACACTAACGGGGAAAAAATAGAAAAGGCAGGAAAAGAATAGTTGGCGCCGCTAAAGGGATGTTGCAGTTAAATTAGGTTAGGTCGATTAGGATAGGTTAGGTTAGATTAGGTTAGGTTAGGTCGGTTAGGTTAGGAAAGGTCGGTTAGGTTCGATCTTTTAGGTTAGGTTAGGTAGGTTAGGTAGGTTAGGTTAGGTAGGCTAGGTAGGTTAGGTTAGGTAGGTTATAGGTTAGGTTAGGTTCGTTTTGTTTAGGTTAGGTTAGGTAGGTTAGGTAGGTTATGTTAGGTAGGTTATAGGTTAGATTAGGTTCGTTTTGTTTAGGTTAGGTTAGGTTAAAGAAATAATGAAAAAAGAAAAAAATAACACATATACATCTTTTCATTGTCAATATGGATACCTGAAGAACTCTGACCATCATGCGTTAGTACTTGTAGCAAAAAATTAATGAAAGAAACATCAGAAAAAAAGTACTGCCGCCGCTGAAGTGACACAAGAGAAGAAGGAAAAAAGAAATAGTGAAGAAATAGAAAAAATATACATACACATCTTTTCATTGTACATTTGGATACCTGAAGAACGCTGACCACCATGCGTTAGTACTTGTAGCCAAAAAAATAATGAAAGAAAAATCTGAACAAAATATATATTGCCGCCGCTAAAGTGACACAAGAGGAGAAGGAAAAAAGAAATAGTGAAGAAATAGAAAAAATATATACATACACATCCTTCATTGTCAATATGGATACCTGAAGAGCTCCGACCATCATGCGTTAGTACTTGTAGCCAAAAAAATAATGAAAGAAAAATCAGAAAAAAATATGCATTGCCGCCGCTGAGGTGACATAAGAGGAGAAGGAAAAAAAATGGAAAAAAGATACATACTCATCTTTTCATTGTCAATTTGGATACATGAAGAACTGTGCCCACCATGCGTT
>NC_066527.1:4343930-4431430 GCF_024679095.1 Eriocheir sinensis | reverse complement strand
ACAGATAAGGAAAAAAATATGTTATTGTCATGTAAATAAACAGATTGTACAGAAACCTAAAAAAAAAAAAGAAAATACCAACATAAACAAAAGATAACACACAATACATCACTACTTATCTCTTCACACACACACACACACACACACACACACACACACACACACACACACACACACACACACACACACATACATGCCCATGATGGTCAAGTATATCAGCAATGCAAATTAAGAGCAGAACTATTTGTATGTTTTGTAAATATTTTTCATTATTATTATTATTATTATTATTATTATTATTATTATTATTATTATTATTATTATTATTATTATTATTATTATTATTATTATTATTATTATTATTATTATTATTATTATTATTATTGTTATTATTATTATCATTATTATTATTATTATTATCATAATTATTGTTATTATCAATATTACTATGATTATGATTTCTATTATTATTATTATCATGATTCTTATTATTATCTTTACTATTATTATTGCTATTATTGTTATTTCTATTTTCCTTTTTATTTCCAATCATATTATTTTGTTCATTTGTCTCATTCATTTCATTTCATCTTCTTTTGATATATATTTTCAGCTCTAGGGCTGCCTGGTACCTCATGCAACAAACCGTTTATTATTATTATTATTATTATTATTATTATTATTATTATTATTATTATTATTATTATTACATACACACTAAAACGAATCAAAGACCAAACCTTCAACTGCTAACCCTTCAGTAACGCTCCTCGGCCCTCGCAGACACAGGCGTCGAGTGCCTATCCATAACGTTTGACCCGAGACACTGACAGACACACACGGGAAGCTGGGAGCAAACCGTGTCGATACATTATTCTTGAGACTGACAAACGAAACCATGACCTGAGAGACAGACAGACAGACAGAGAGATAAACACAGACGGACAGGAACGAGCAAGAGGAGGCAAAGACACACACACACACACACACACACACACACACACACACACACACACACACACACACACACACACACACACACACACACAGTTGCCGGCAAGCGTGTTGATACATAATTCTTGAGACAGACATAGACGCAAGGATGAGCAGAGGGACAGATAGACAGACAGACAGACAGACATCAATAAACGGACAGACAGACAGACAGACAGACACACACATCACACATTTACATAGTTCTTGAGATAGACATAGACGCAAGAATGAGCAAAGAAACAGATAGACAGAGTGATAGACATCTATAAAGAGACAGACAGACAGAGTGATAGCCGAGCAGATGACAAAGGCAGACAGACAGACAAACAAACAGCAGATAAATCGAAGGGCGCATTGAAGAATTCACCAATAAATCGAAAGAACAAAAAAAATACAGACAAAAAATACATTCACACAAACAGACAGAGGCAGAGGAAGACAGGTGATTAGACGGATACAGACAGATAGACAGACAGACGAACAGAGGGACAGACAGACAGGTAGACAAACAAACCAGACGCCGAGGATATGGGAAACAAACCAACACAACTTACACCGAGAAAAAGCAATTAAACTCCATCAACAGGATGCGCCGCGGGAAGTTGGGCCGCACTCCTCCTCGTTAGACTGGCAGCGACTTGTGGAAACACGTCACAACACGATGGCGTATCCTTGTCGTTGCTCCGCTGTGCCTGAAGACAAGACACAAGGCATTACTAGACCCAAAAAACGGCAGTGAATCAGATCTCGTTATTGGCAGTCGTATCAGTGACGGAAACTCGGAGAAGGAAGGAATGTAACGGTTGCTTTCCCAGTTTCTTTCTTCTGACGCGACGTGATACCAGGATACAGGACGTTACCAGACACCCTAAAAAGGTATTGTCAGTTTTCATTATAGATCAGGTTAGGTAGTTTAGGGTAGACTCATTATTGCCAGAAACGAAGGATTTTAACGATTGCTTTTCCAGTTTCTTTCTTCTGATGTGACGTGATACAAGATACCGGACTTTACTAGACATCCTAATAAGGTATTAAGTCTGTCTTCATTATAGATCAGGTTAGGTAGCTTAGGGTTGTCTCATTATTCCGAGAGAGGCAGTAGGAAGGATTTTAATGATTGCTTTCCCAGTTTGTTTCTTCTGATGCGACGTGATACAAGATACAGGACGTTACTAGACCCAAAAATTATATTAACTCCATCTTCATTATAGAACCGATAGGCAAGTCCCAGGTAGTCTCATTATTGACAAAAGCGAGAGAAGTAATAGAACACGATCACTTCTTCAATTTGTTTCTTCCGACTCGCTGTGATACAAAACAAGAGGAAGTAACGGGACCATTAAAAGGTATTCACTCCACCCTCATTATAGATCAGGGAGGGAAATTCTGGGTTCTCTCATTATTAACTATACTCGAAGGAGGAAGGAATATAACGCGATTGCTTTTTCCGGTTTGTTTCTTCTGGTGGGACGTGATAAAAGACGAGAGGACGGAACGGGGCTATTAAAAGGTATTAACTCCACCCTCATTATAGATCAGGGAGGGAAATATCGGGATGTCTCTTTATTAACTATGCTCGAAGGAGGAAGGAGTATAACACGATTGCTTTTCCCAGTTCATATGCGACGTGGTAAAAGATAAGAGGATGTAACTAGACACCGGAAGTCAGGCAATATAAACCACATCATTATTAAACAGGCTAAGTAGTTCCGCGTCTCACTATTCTCAAACTCAAAGTAGGTAGCGGGCGTTTTTTTTTTTTGCGGGCTTTTTTTTATTATTAGGAGCAGCGAGTAGCGGGCTTTTTTTTTATTATTGTTTCCTTTTTTGTGTGCCCTTGAGCTGTCTCCTTTGTTGTAAAAAAAAAAAAAGGAAGGCATATGACTCGATCTCTTCCGGGTAAATAAATAAATGAATGGGTGTCGTGTCTCTCATCACTACGGGAGAGGTAGGAAAGTTTATTTACCGACTCTCAAGAGAAGGTGACAACACGGTCGGTTTTCCGCGGTTTGTTTATTCAGATACGTTTTGATACTAGACTAGACAGACAATAGAGGTTTCAACACACACACACACACACACACACACACACACACACACACACACGCCTTAGTTTACGTCTGCAACACACACAAACACATGAAAACACATAAGACAACACACTGCCCCTTTAACCAGCCTCTGCAATACACATAATTAGAAATACACACATAAAAAAAACACGCATTCACATTACGCTCACAACACTGAAACACACACACACACACACACACACACACACACACACACACACACACACACACACACCTCCCCCACTCATATATAACCCTCCCCCCCACCCACACACACACTTGCAACCCTTCCCCACCCACACACAAACACATAACCCCTTACACACACATACATAACCCCCCCCACAGACACATAACCTCCTCCTCCCTCCACCACACACAAATACTGTACAACCTGTCTCCCCTTCCCCTCCCTCCCCCGACCCCGCAACCACACTCACGCACATTCATTTATCGCATCAGGATCACAGCACAAACAGGAACAGCATCTGATCGGGCGGTAACATATGTGTAATTCAGCGATACCCGGGAGAGCAAGCAGCAACACACTCACCAACACGATCGCTTTTCCCGCTGGTTCCCTCGAGTCTCCGCGCTACTGTTCCGACCGAGAGCAAGTCCCGCCGCAACAAAACATTAATTAATCGCTTCAGTATTAATGAACACGGTCATTTGGCTACAGTCCACGTCCAATTTCCCGGGAACGCGAGGGAATGAGTTACAATATGGTATAGGTATTCCGGTCATTGGACTCCTACGGGTTGGAAATTGAGGATGAGTAGTCTTGCTTAACGTTACATTACCTTACTTTACATTACATTACAGTACAGACGAGAGGTGATTGGATTGCATTGCTTGTCCAACTCATTGTCCAGAATGAATATACAAAAGGATAGATTTTTTTCTTTTTATGATCTAACTTCCATTGGCTGGGAATTGAGGGAGCAAGTGAAGTACGACCTTACATTATATTAAGTTATGGGTGGTTTAACTTGCATTGCTTGTCGAGTCCAGTTGCCTCTGAGCGAATAGAAAACGATATGATAGTTTTTCTTCTTTATCATTTAATTTCTGTTAGTTTGGAATTGAAGGCGAGTTACGTCTGACCTAACATTACATTAGAGTTTATGGGTGGTTTAGCTTCCATTGCTTGTTGAATCCAATGTCCTCTGAGCGAATAGAGAAGTATATGTTAGTTTTTCTTTATCATTTAACTTCCATTGGCTGGGAATTGAGGGACCTAGTGGAGTCTGACCCAACATTATATTAAGTTTATGGGTGGTTTAGCTTGCATTGCTTGTCGAGTCCAGTTGCCTCTGAGCGAATAGAAAACGATATGATAGTTTTTCTTCCTTATCATTTAATTTCTGTTGGTTTGGAATTGAAGGCGAGTTAAGTCTGACCCAGCATTACATTACATTAGAGTTTATGTATGTTTTTCTAATTATGGGTCCACTAAGCGAATAGAGAAGGGTATGATAGTTTTTCTTCCTTATCATTTAATTTCTGTTGGTTTGGAATTGAAGGCGAGTTACGTCTGAGCTAGCATGACATTACATTACATTAGAGCTTATGGCTGAAACTTGTATGCTATTCTAATTATGTGTCCACTGAGCGAATAGAAAAGGGTATGATAGTTTTTCTTTCTGACTACTTAACGTCTCTTACTTGAGAATTCTGGGCCGCGTGAAGTCTAACCTAGCATTATTACATTAGAGTTTATGGGTGTTAAACTTGTATGCTTTTATAATTATATGTCTTGAGCAAATAGAAAAGGGTATGATAGTTTTTCTTTCTTATCATTTAACTTCTATTGGGTGGGAATTCTTGGCCGCGTGAAGTCTGACCTAGCATTATTACATTAGAGTTTATGGGTGCTAAACTTGTATGCTTTTCTAATTATATGTCTTGAGCAAATAGAAAAGGGTATGATAGTTTTTCTTTCTTATCATATAACTTCTATTGGGTGGGAATTTTGGGCCGCGTGGTCTGACCTAGCATTATTAGATTAAAGTTTATGGGTGCTAAACTTGTATGCTTTTCTAATTATACGTCCACTGAGCGAATAGAAAAGGGCATGATAGTTTTTCTTTCTTATCATATAACTTCTATTGGGTGGGAATTTTGGGCCGCGTGAAGTCTGACCTAGCATTATTAGATTAGAGTTAAGGGTGCTAAACTTGTATGCTTTTCTAATTATACGTCCACTGAGCGAATAGAAAAGGGTATGATAGGTTTCTTTTTTATCATTTAACTTCTATTGGGTGGGAATTTTGGGCCGCGTGAAGTCTGACCTAGCATTATTACATTAGAGTTCATGGCTGTTAAACTTGTATGCTTTTCTAATTATATGTCCACTGAGCGAATAGAAAAGGGTATGATAGTTTTTCTTTCTTATCATTTAACTTCTATTGGGTGGGAATTCTTGGCCGCGTGAAGTCTGACCTAGCATTATTAGATTAGAGTTTATGGGTGCTAAAATTGTATGCTCTTCTAATTACATGTCCACTGAGGGAATAGAAAAGGGTATGATAGTTTTTCTTTTTGATTACTTAACTTCTATTGCCTGGGAATTATGGACCGAGTGGAGGCTGACCTAACATAACATTACATTATACTTCATTACATTACAGACAGTGGGTGGTTTAATTTGCATTGCTTGTCGAATCCAGTGTCCTCTGAGCGAAAAGAAAAAGATTCGATAGTTTTTCTTTCCGATTATTTAACTTTTATTGACTGTTTACTGGAGGCGAGTGGAGTCTGGCATAATATAACATTACAGGTACATTACAGGTCTTAATTTGCATGCCTTGTCTGGTTAAATGTCCACAGCGAATAACAAAGGATGCAATATTATTTTTTTCTACTTTTCTCCTTTAAGTGGAAATTCAGGGCTAAGTGTTCTTGCCAAACATTACAACATTACCTCAAATTACATTACAGATTGTTGAGTGATTGAGTTGCATTGCTTGTCTAACTCCACCCGAACGAATGACAGGATAGAATATTTTTTTTCATTTAACCTCCATCGGCAAGGGATTGAGGGCAAGTGGAGTCTGACCTAACATTACATTACATTACAGGTCATTAATTTGCAATCCTTGTCTAGTTCGATGTTCCCTGAGCGAATAACAAATGATTTAATAGTTTTTCTTTCCGATCATTTAACTCGTATACGCTGGGAGTTTAGGGCGAGTGGCGTCTACCAAGCGTTACAATATTGCCTCACATTGTATTACAGACTATAGTGGTTAAGTTCCATTCTTTGTCTTATGGGTGGTTTATGGATGGTATAACTTGCATTGCTTGTTGAATCCAGTGTCATCTGAGCCAATAGAGAAGTATATGATTTGATACATTTTTTCTTGTGATCATTTAACTCTAATGGGCTGGGAATTCAAGCGAGTGGTCTGCCCTTCATTAAATTACATTATATTACAGACTATGGAGATTAAGTTGCATTCTTTGTCTTATTTAGTGTCTTCTACGAATAACAAACGATATGATAGATTTTTTCTGATCATTTAAATTTCATGGGCTGGGAATTCAAGCGAGTGGTCTGCACTTATATAACGTTAAATTATATTACAGACTATGGTGGTTAACTTGCACTCCTTGTCTAATTCCACCGAACAAAAAACAAAGGACATAATAGTTTTTTTTTATCATTTTCCTCTTATAGGCTGGGAATTCGTGGCAAGTGAAGTCTTTCCCAGAATATAAACTAATTTCGTTAACCTTATAGCCTGTGGGTGTTTTGGTGGTAGTCTTTGTCGAATTTATAATGTCCACTGAGCGAGACAATATTTTTTTCCTTATTCTTTACCACCCAATCCTGCGATATCAGGCCGAATAAAACTGGACTTATTAGGCTAACATCATGGGCTATGGTGTTTATGTGGCATCTCTTGTTTAATTTTACGTCCACTGAGGAAAAAAAAAATATATCATTGTTTTTCGTGTGCTTCATCACCCATACAGTATGATTTAACCTGAGTGTGTCTCACCGGAATAAGAAAAATCATGAATAACACCAAGATCACAGTGGTTAGGTAACGTTCGTTGATCAGTTTAATGTCCACAGAGGGAAGGACAAAGAGGATGTTAGTATTTTTATCCCTTAACACCGAGACATTATAATTGGCCCTCCTCAGGATAAGAGCAGGGTCAATTAAAAGAGAAGGGTATCAGGACACCTCTACTCCTGAAATTGACCTCTCTTTCGGCCACCTCTTTTGATTTTTTTTAGGAGCAGCGAGTAGCGGGCTTTTTTTATTATTGGTTCCTTTTTTTGTGCCCTTGAGCTGTCTCCTTTGTTGTAAAAAAAAATACTACTTACTCAGGTTGTATTGGAGGTGAATTACGACGAAATGTGTTGAATAATTACTTCACTTCCTACACTGCCATTTCAACTTCCTACTGGCTTGTGATTTTAAGGCTTTTGTTTTGTTTGTGCCTTTTGTTTGTGTTTGTGTGCTTCCTTGTCTAGTTCGATGTTCTCTGAGCGAATAACAAATGATTTAATACTTTTCTTTCCGATCATTTAACTCGTATACGCTGGGAGCTCAGGGCGAGTGGAATCTACCTAGCCTTACAATATTGCCTCACATTATATTACAGACTATGGTGGTTAAGTTGCATTCTTTGTCTTATGGGTGGCTTATGGGTGGTTTAACTCTCATTGCTTGTTGAATCCAGTGTCCTCTAAGCGAATAGAGAAGTATATGATTTGATACATTTTTTTCTGATCATTTTGTTTTCATCCATTTCGTTAACATTTCACCTCTAATGGTTAGGTGGGATTCCTTGTCTAATTCGATATCCACTGAAGAACTGAGACCGGATATAACAGTTTTTCTTATCTTCTATCACCCGTACATTATAATACCAGGCCGAGTGAGACGTACCCGGAATAGGAACAATCATCAACTGCTCTAATGATAATGCGTAAGAGAGGTCTGACTAAACAACACTCGATCAAACCAAAATTAAAAATGATCACTTTGACATCACTCAGTACTTATCCGCTGACATCATCCATAAAAAATACTTACCCGTGAATGAAAAAGAAAGTAAAAAGAAAAAAAAAGGCTGCAGCATCAGAAATCAATACCAAGTTGACATAGCAGCTGAGAAAGTGAATCATTTACCTCCAATACGATCAATTTCTTATCAGTTAATTCTTATTCCCTAACATCATGCATAAAAAAACTTACTCGTGAATGAAAAAAAAATAAAAATAAAGCCTAAACATCACAAAACACCGGCACTAGTTGAAATAGCAGTTGAGAAAGTGAATCATTTACCTCCAATTCGATCACTTTCTCATCGCTCAATTCTTATTCCCTAACATCATGCATACAAAAAACTCTTTACTCGTGAATGAAAAGGAAAACCAAACAAAATAAAAAGGCCTCACTATCACAAAACACTGCCAAGTTAAAACAGCAGTTGAGAAAGTGAGTTATATATCTACAATACGGTCAATTTCTCATCACTCAATTCCTATTCGCTAACATCAAACACAAAAAAAAATCTTACTCGTGAACGAAAAAGAAATTAAAACAAAACAAAAAAAGGCTTCTATATCACAAATCAGTATCAAGTTGAAATAGCAGTTGAAAAAGTGAGTCATTTACCTTCAATACGATCAATTTCTCATCACTCAATTCCTATTCGCTAACATCAAACACAAACAAAATCTTACTCGTGAATGAAAAAAGAACAGAAAACAAAACAAAAAAATGCCTCACTATCACAAATCAGTACCAAGTTGAAATGGCAGTGTAGGAAGTGAAGTAATTATTGAACACATTTCGTCACCATTTACCTCCAATACAAGCTGATGAAAGAGAGCGTTGGCGGAATGGAAACTGATTCATCGGATTAACATTACAGACCGCGGGAAAGGGGTTGGGTCCCTCCTGTGATGTAGTGAGCCTCGAGGGAATGACGCGGGAAATATTGCCCCCCTGTACACCTTGACGATTGATGTGATTGAGGAGGCCGCGGCGGGAAAGAACAGAGTGATCCGACCTTTGCGAATTAAAATGATGACAGTGCATGAGATTCTGAGTTTAATTTAGCAAGACTGAAGGGAATAGATAGTGTGTAATAAGTGAGATTGAAGGGAGTGGTTGGTAATAAATATTGAAGGTAGTGAGATTGAAGGGTATAGATTGTAATAGTTAGTGAATGTACTGAGACTGAAAGGTAGAGTTGGTTATAGTTACTGAATGTAGTGAGACAGAAGCGAATAAGTAGTTGGTAATAGTACTTATTGAACGTAGTGAGATTGAAGTGCATAGATGGTAATAGTTAGTGAATGTACTGAGACTGAAAGGTAGAGTTGGTTATAGTTACTGAATGTAGTGAGACAGGAGCGAATAAGTAGTTGGTAATACTTTTTGAATGCACTGAGGCTCAAGGGGAGTGTTGTGAAATCATCCTCGTTTCTCTCTCCACTTCAGCCAACTCTCGTGTCAAGGCTAAGATTTCAAGTTTAATTTACCGAGAGAGACAGGAGGGAGTAGTTGGTGATATTCATTGCTTCTCTCTTCACTCAAATTCATGGCAAGGTTTACTTACTCGTCATATTCACGCATACTCAGATTTTACTCATGTTTATTCACCAATTCATGTTAAGTTTGAGACACGAGGGAATAGTTTCCAATGATTTTCTCTTTTTTTATTATGTTCTATTGTCTGACTCATCCATGTCTTATTTACGAATGTTTAGTTTTTACTCATGTTTGTTAATGTACTCATGTTAGGTTTGAGACACGAGGGAAAGAAAGAGAAGAAAGAGGAAAAAACGTATATCCTCATTGTTTTCAGTATTACAAAAAGGAATAACTGTTACTGTCATCTCTTTCCCCTTCTCTCAACTCCCGTCCACTCTGATATTTATGAGGCAGGTGAAAAGGTAGAAAAGAAAGAGGAAAAAACGTATATCTTCATTGTTTTCAGTATTACCAAAAGGAATATCTGGTAATGTCATCTCTTTCCCCTTCTCTCAACTCCCGTCCAGTCTGATATTTATGTGGCCGGTGGAGGAAAGAGGAAAAAAAGGAAAAAGAAACGATACATTCAGCATTTTCAGTATTGCAAACCTACGGAAAAGTGACTGGAATCCACGTCTAATCTAACCCAAACTCGGGGGGGGGATAATTGATGCGGTGTTCGATTCCTCGCTATTTAACTTGTGAAATGTGAAAGCGGGCGTGGAAGTGGACGTGTGCTATATACCTCTTCTCCCCCCCCCCACACACACACACACATACAAAAATATACACCATGTTCCTTCGATTATTATTGTTATTACTTTTTTATTGTTGTTGTTTTTGTTGTTGTTTTTCTTGTCGTTGTTGTTGTTTTTGTTGTTGCTGTTATTGTTGGTGGTGGTGTTGGTGTTGGTGTTGGTGGTGATGATGATGTTTTTGTTTTTGTTGTTGTTTTTGTTGTTGTTGTTACTGAGACCCATTTAAGGCCTTGAAGGTAAAAAAATATATAAAAATGATACAGACCCAAACAGAATCCCCTCGATGAGCAGACACGGATAAGAAAAATAAAAGACCGCACCAGTAAAGTAAGAAGAGCAAAAAAAAAATAAAAAAAAATAAGGAGGGAACAAAACACTTCCTAATGAGTTCACGAGTGAGTGTTAACTTTTGCTTCAAACTTAAACTAACTAAAACTTTTAACCCAAACATTTAACTTCAACTTTAAGGGTTCAACTTTCAACTTTAAACTACTTACTCTTTAATTAGGTTCCTCGTCCACTTTATTGATCGTTGATTAGATAACAAATAACATAACAAAATTTCCTTTCATTAAACTCCCACGTATCGTAACTTCGGAAGAAAGAAAGAGGAAAGAAACTCAGAAATATGTAATAATATGATAGTTTTCTTTTCTTCTTTTTAACTTTTATATGCACTGTTGTATCAGGCCGGAGAAAGAAGGAAGGAAGGAAAGAAGAAATAAATAAAAAAGAAACTCAGAAATATTAATAATGTGACGGCTCTCCTTCTTTTTTTAACTTATTTATGCACTGTAAGAAGGATCGGATGGATGGCCTCAAAATTACAGCCACGTTAAATTTATCGACACTCAGTGGATAATGAAAAACATGATCCCTTCCTCATCATTTAGCTTCCCCGCCGTGATGTCGATGGAGTGACTTTTAATTAGGATCGGTTTTATGAGACACTTTCAGTCCTCACATCAACTATTTCTAAAGGTTAAAGATGGGGTCAATCGGGTTCTAATGAGTGTTTCTTTAGGTTCATGGTACAGAAGAAGGGTCAAACTACCATCAGGGTCATAAAACTACTCCTGGAAATGCCCCAAACTCCTACGAAAGCCTTGACAAATATGTGAACTTGGGCGACGAAATGTTTTAAAATACGACCCTAGAAGAAAATAGATTAGTTACGTTAATACTTTAGAGTAGGGCCTGTTCTATCGGTTTCTACGCGGCTAATGTACCGGAACTTAAAATAAATCAGTAATATATGATAATTGTGTTTTTTTCATTATCTTAACACCCGTGATCTGAGGCCAAAGAAAGAAGAAACCGATCAGTTGCTTAAAAATAAATACTGTATAACGAGTGTGTCTTTTTCATTATCTTAACACTCGTGATCTGAGGCCAAAGAAAAAAAGAAACCGATCCCTTGCCTAACATAATACTACCATGAACAACTTGCTTGGATTCCACCTCTAATTTAGCGAACACAAAAATAGCTAATATAATAAATCTTTTCTTCATTTTTATTATTTTCTTCATATTTACCAATCTTTCTTTTCACTACACTTTCTCTTCCCCCTCCTCCTTTACCTCCTCCTCCTCCTCCTCCTCTTCCTCCTCCTCCTCCTACTACTACTACTACTACTACTACTACTACTACTACTACTACTACTACTACTACATTTCTTCCCTCCACTTTTCTCACGGCACTTTTCACTTTCCCCTCTTCTCACACTCTTTCCCTTCCTCTCTTCCGTCAGTACTTTCCACATCCCATTCCTATCCTCTTTTTTCCCTTCTTCTCCTTGCAACACTTCCCTCCTCCTCCCCTTCTTCTGCTTTGCCGTCTCCCTTTGCTGATATTTTCTCCTTCTTTAACTTATATATGCACCGTGTTATAAAGCCAAAGATGGAAGGGAGAAAGGAGGAACAAAGAAAGAAAGGAAACTCAGAAATAACTAGCTTTTTCTCTCTCTACAATTTCTATACGCATTGTGATATAAGATCAAAGAAAGAAGGAAGAAAGGAGGAAGAGCGGAATAGGAAAGAAACGCAGAAATAGGCAATGATATGATAGTTGTTTTTGTTTACTTTTATATGCACAGTTGTATCAGGCCGAAGAAAGAAGGAAGGAAGGAAGGAGGAAATAAATAGAAAGGAAGCTCAGAAATATTAATAATGTGACGGTTTTCCTTCTTCTTTAACTTACATATGCAGTGTAGGATTCTTCTTCTTTTTCCTCTTTTTCCTCCTCCTCCTCCTCCTTATCCTCCTCCTCCTCCTCCTTCTCTTTCTCCTCCTTTTTCTTCTTCTTTTTCCTATTTTTCCTCCCCCTCCTTCTCCTCATCCTCATCCTCATCCTTATCCTCCTCCTCCTCCTCCTCCTCCTCCTCCTCCTCCTCCTCCTCATCCTCATCCTCATCCTTCTCTTCCTCCTCCTTTTTCTTCTTTTGCCTCTTCGTCCTCCCTTTCCTCCTCCTCCTCCTCGTCTTCCATTTTCAGGCCAAACAATAAACTGAGTAATGGCTTCAAAACTACTCCTATGTCTGATTTACTGTCTTAATTAACATTGACGGGATGACAAATGGTAGATCGCCTGTCTCGTCACTAATCTCTATCGCACTGTTATGCCGGGCAGAGGGAGGAGAGCACTTATCAATCGTTTCATATCGAGAGCGTAAGTAATTAACAGCTGCGTCAGTACCTCATTAATAAACTGCGATGGAATGTTTGATTATTACCCTGGAACTGTAATACGTGACGGTGGTGGTGGTGGGGGGGGGGGGGGGGTGGAGGGGAGGGGCTTTTTTCAGTGAGTCTTTTGTTTGGCCATTTTTAGTGTGGAACGGACTTTTTCTTCGTTCAATGGCCTTTTTTTTTGTTTTTTGTTTTTGTATTGTTAAGAGGCCTTTTTTTTATTTTGTTGATGTTTTGTTCAGCGGCCTTTTTTTTTTTTTGTTGTTGTTGTTGTTCAGCTTCAGTACCGTGAGCATGAGAGAAAAAAAACACTCGTGAGAACGCGATTGATCTCCTTTTTGGGCTTTGGAAATTAGTAATGATGAGAGAAGCGGAGGCGTTCGAGAATACCAACCTTTATGGGCCTAAATGAAAGAGAAAACACGAGAGGGAAGTCACATGCTCCTTAAAACAACCTATATCGACCTGAAACAAAAACAAAACAAAAAAATATGAGAGGGAAGTCACATGCTCGTTAAAACAACCTATACCGACCTGAAACAAAAACAAAACAATTAAAATATGAGAGGGAAGTCACATGCTCCTTAAAACAACCTGTATCGACATAAAACAAAAACAAAACAAAAAATATGAGAGGGAAGTCACATGCTCGTTAAAACAACCTATATCGACATAAAACAAAAACAAAACAAAAAATATATTAGAGGGAAGTCACATGCTCTTTAAAACAACCTATATCGACATAAAACAAAAACAAAACAAAGAAAATATGAGAGGGAAGTCACACGCTCTTTAAAACAACCTATATCGACATAAAACAAAAAAACAAAACAAAGAAAATATTAGAGGGAAGTCACATGCTCTTTAAAACAACCTGTATCGACCTAAAACAAAAACAAAACAATAAAAATATGAGAGGGAAGTCACATTCTCTTTAAAACAACCTGTATCGACCTAAAACAAAATCAAAACAAAAAAATATGAGAGGGAAGTCACACGCTCTTTAAATACAACTGGAGACTAATACTACACTCAACAATGCTCTGGTCTGCTAACGGACGGATGACTCTGAGGAAGACCAACAGTAAACTTATATCATCAACTTTAGCGAACATTTAGACGGGAGTGAAGTGTGTAAGGCTGGTTAAGAGGTGGGGGGGGGGATTGTTTAAGAGGAGGAGGAGGAGGGTGAGGGAAGAAGAGTTGTGAGAAAGAGGGGTGGAGGAGAAGAGGGAGGAAGTACTAGGAGAAGAGAAGGGGAGGGGAATAGTGTTATGAGAAGAGAGGGAGGGGAGAAGAGTAGTGAGATTGGAAGAAGTAGAAGAGAAATGATGTAAGGAAGAGGAACAGGAGGAGGAGAATACTGTTGTGATGAGAAGGGGAGGAAAGGAGAGAAGTGAGAAGAGATACAGGAAGAAGTAGTGTAAGAAGAGTGAGAGGGAAAGAAGTATTAGGAGGAGGAGAAGGAGTGCGAAAAGAGGAGAAAGTGTTATGAAAAGGAGGAGGAGGAGGAAGTGAGGGGAAGGGAAGGGAGGGGAAGGGAGGGAAAGGGAAGAGGGAGAGGGAGAGGAAAGGAGAGAAGTGAAAAGAGATCCAGGGAGAAGTAGCGTAAGAAGAGTGAGAAGGAAAGAGGTGTTAGAAAGAGGAGGAGGAGAAGGAGGAAGAGAAGAAAGAAAAAGAAGAGAAGAAAGAGGAGAAAGTGTTATGAAAAGGAGGAGGAGGAGGAAGGAGACATGCACCAACTTCACACCCTCCACCTCGCCCAACGTTTAGTCCTCAACGAAGCAGACGGAAGAGGCGGGTAAAGGCGGGTGAGAGGTGTTGGAAAGTTAAGGCAAGAGCTGTGACAGGGCGAAGGAGGAGGCTGGCAAGGGAGCGGCGAAGAAGTGCAGCGGGAAGGGCGAGAAAGAAGAAGCGTGAAAAAGAAAGATGCGGTTAGTGAGGTACAGAAGAGAGAGAGAGAGAGAGAGAGAGAGAGAGAGAGAGAGAGAGAGAGAGAGAGAGAGAGAGAGAGAGAGAGAGAGAGAGAGAGAGAGAGAGAGAGAGAGAGAGAGAGAGAGAGAGAGAGAGAGAAGGTGCTAAAGTTGTATATAGAAGTGAAAGTACAGAAATAAGTAATGAGATCGAGAAGAGAACCGGAAAGAGAGAATGGAAACAAAGGAAACAGAGACAGAAAGGGGATGCCAAAGATGGATATAGGTATGAAAAGGTAAAACTAGAAAATAAAAGATGAAGAGTAGAGCGCTTACTAAGAGGTGAAGGAAAGAATGGAAGTAAGATAAGGGAAAGAAAAACAGACAGAAGGTGAAAAAAACGTCTTGAAATGAAAGGGAACGATAACAAGAAAGAACGTAAGAAAATGCGTAGTGAGAAATTAAAGAAACAAAGAGAAGAAAGAAGCCGAGAGAAAGACAAAGGAGTTTCAAGAGGTATGAGTAAAAGAAAAAGCTAAAAACAAAAGATAAGAAGTACAGAAGTGCGTAGAGGAAGAAGTGAAGGAGTATAAAAGGAAAGAGGTGAGGGAAAGAAGTGAGACAAAGATAGAGAGGAGGTGCAAGAGGTGTTTAGACGTGATAGCAAAAGAGACAAAGAATAAGAAAGGAAAATTCGTGTTGAGAAGAGAAGGAAAGAAGCAGAATGAGATGAGGGAGAGAAAGGAGAGGAAAAAAAGACATGGGAAATTCAAGTGACGAGTAGAAATGAAGGAAAAAAATGTCAAAGGAAAATTCGTGGTGAGAAGAGAAGGAAAGAAGCAGAATGAGATGAGGGAGAGAAAGGAGAGGAAAAAAAGACATGGGAAATTGAAGTGACGAGTAGAAATGAAGGAAAAAAATGTCAAAGGAATATTCGTGGTGAGAAGAGAAGGAAAGAAGCAGAATGAGATGAGGGAGAGAAAGGAGAGATAAAAAAGACAGGGGAAATTGAAGTGACGTGTAGAAATAAAATTAAAAAAACTATAAAGAAAAGGTTAGAAGTAAGAAAATGCATGATGAGAGATGAGGTGAAAATACGTAAGGAGGAAAATTCAGGAGACCAACACAATGAAACCCAAAAGAGATGCAAAAAGACTCGTTAAATAAATGAAACTGGGGAAGACAAGAAACGCAGAAAGGGAAGCAGAAGAAAACTCAGAGAAAAACAGAAAAAAATAAAAGAAATCTAGGCGAACATAATGAAAAGATGGAAGGAAGGAAGAAAGGAAGGAAGAGGAAGGGGTGAGAATAATGAAGCCGAAAAGAGGGGAAGAGAAAAAACTTGTTAAAGAAACAGAAAGAGGAAAGGGAAAACAAATACACACTCGAGGAAACAAGAAGACAACACGAGAAAATGGAAGGACGAAGAGAAGGAGATGAGAATAACGAAACCCAAAAGAGGGGAAAAAAAAAACTTGTTAAAGCAATAGAAAGAGGAAAACGAAGACATACATAAACGAAGCAAAACAAAAAAAAACACTCGTAGAAGAAGAAAACACGAGAAAATGGAAGAAGGAAGAGGGGGAGGTGAGAATAACGAAACCCAAAAGAAGGGAAAAGAGAGAAAACTTGTTAAAGCAATAGAAAGAGGAAAACGAAGACATACATAAACGAAGTAAAAAAAAAAAAAAAACTCATAGAAGAAGAAAACACGAGAAAATGGAAGGAGTTAGGGGTGACACTAATGAAACCCGAGAGAATTGAAGAAAGACAAGTTAGAGAGTGTGAAAGAGGACAACCAAAGACACAAAAAAGAAGAAAAAAAAAGAGAAAAACACAGAAGAGATATTTTTTTTAGGGGGGGGGATCTCAAGGCTACATAGCAAAGAGAAAAAGATGAAAATAGAAGAAAATAAAAAAGAGAAACACAGAAGAGATATTTTTTTAGTGGGAGGGAGATATCAAGGCAACATAGCAAAGAGAAAAAGATGAGAAAACAAGAAACGGAGAGGGAGACAGAGAAGAAAAGACAGAGAGGAAATGCAAAAGATATGTAGAAATGAAAGGAAATGCTACAGAGAAAAGATGAGGAGTAAGAAAAATGAAATAAAGAAAGGAGAGAAAGAGAGAGAAATGAACTGCGAGAAGTGAGAATTCATGAAAGGGAAAGCTACAAGGAAAAGCTGAAAAATGCGAAGAAGCTTGGAAAAAGGCGAAAAAAAGCGGAAAAGGGAAAAGAGGTGAAGGGAAGAAAGTTTGAGATGTAGGAAAAAGCTGAGGGAAAGACGAGAACTGGAAAAAAAAACAAGAGAAGGAAAGGAAGGAAAGAAAGAAAGGAAGGAAGAAAGGAAAGAAAGAAAAGAAAGAAAGAAAAGAAGAGAATGAAAGAAAGAAAGAATAGCGCATTAAGAAATAAAATAAATAAATAGAAAGCAAAAACAGACGCTGACGTGTGAAGAAATGAAAAAAAAAGATGTAGGAAAAAGCTGAGGGAAAAGACGAGAACTGGAAAAGAAAAAAAACAGAGAAGGAAAGGAAGGAAAGAAAGAAAGGAAGGAAGAAAGGCATGAAAGAAAGGAAAGAAAGAAAGAAAGAAAAGAAGAGAATGAAAGAAAAGAAGAAAGAATAGCGCATTAAGAAAAAAAAAATAGAAAGCAAAAACAGACGCTGACGTGTGAAGAAATAAAAAAGAAAGAAAAGGAAAACAAAGAGACGGAAAAAAGAAAATGGAAGCAAGAGAGAATGACTGTGAAAAATGGAAGGATGGTTAGGGGAGAGAGAGAGAGAGAGAGAGAGAGAGAGAGAGAGAGAGAGAGAGAGAGAGAGAGAGAGAGAGAGAGGAGGGGAGGGGGCGGAAAACGAGTGCAAAGAAGGATCTATGTGTGTTTATGGAGGACTTAGAAAAGAGCATTTGGAGGTATAAAGAGAAGGAGGGAGGGAGGGATGGGAGAGGGTGAAGGAAGAGTGCAAAGAAGGAAGACGTGTGTGGGTTATGCTAAGTAGAAGGAGGAAGGATAAGCAAGTAGAAAGAAAATAAAGAGAAAAGAGAAAGAGAGAAAGGGAGTTGTAAGATGTTTAGAAGATGAAAAATAGGAAATACATGAGAAGTAGAAAGACGCATAATATAAGGGAATAAAAGAGAAGAGAAAAAAAGAAGACAAGAATTAAAAGCAAGATAAATAGACAGAGAAAAGAGAGAAAGGGAGCAGAAAGATGTTTAGAAGATGAAAAATAGGAAGCACATGAGAAATAGAAAGACGCAAAAAATAAAGAAATAGAAAAAGGAGAGCAAAAAAAACTGACATGAATTAAAAGCAGGATAGAGAAACAGAGAAAGGAAGAAAGAATGGTTAGGACATGAAGATAGAGGAGATAAAGCGAAATAGAAAGACGCAGAAAATAAGGGAATAGAAGAGAAAAGCATAAAAAGAAGACAAGAATTAAAAGCAAGATAGATAAACAAAGAAACAAAGAAAGAGAAAAATGGTTAGGAGGTGAAAATAAAGGAAAGAAAGAGAAATAGAAAGACGCATAAAATAAGGGAATAGAAAAGAAGAGCAAAAACAGAAGACAAGAAATAAAAGCAAGATAAATAGACAGAGAAACAGAGGAAGAAAGAAAGAAATGGTTAGGAGATGAAAATAAAAGAAGAGAGAGAGAGAGAGAAGGATGACTATGAGGCGGATGAAAGGAAAGGCAGACACATGAGACAGTTGGGAAAACAAGGAAAAGCTGGACAAACAGAGAGGAGGAAAAAGAAAGAGACTCATTGAGAAACACAGGAAGATGAAGGCGGATTAGGTGAGACAAAGGAACGGCCAAGAGGTGAAGACAAGCTCGTTAAAGAAGAAAAAAGGGGTACAAGAGGAGCAGAGAAGAAGGAATAGTGGAGAATATCACACACACAGAAGGATGGAATGAAGGAAGAAGAAGAGAAGAGGTGAAAGAGGAAGACAAGAGGAGCAGAGAGGAAGGGAAAGCGGGGAATATCACACACACGTAGAGAAAGATGGAATGAAGGAAGAAGAAGAGGTGAAAGAGGAAGACAAGAGGAGCAGAGAGGAAGGGAAAGCGGAGAATATCACACACACACAGAAGGATGGAATGAAGGATGAGAAAGAGGAGGAGGTGAAAATAATGAAACTTGAGAAATGTGAAGGAAGACTCGTTAAATAAATAGAAAGAAGAAAGACAGGAAAAGCAGAAAAAAAGGAAGTAAAAGAAAATGGAAGAGAATACAGAAAGAAGTAAGGAAGAAGGAAGAGCAGTAGGAGAAGATAATGAAACTTGAGAAATGTGAAAAAAGACGCGTTAAATAAATAGAAAGAGGAGAGACAAGAAAGGCAGAATAAAGGGAAGTAAAAGAAAGATGGAAAAGAGCACAGAAAGACGGAAGGAAGAAGGAGGAGCAGTAGGAGAAGATAATGAAACTTGAGAAATGTGAAGAAAGACTCGTTAAATAAATAGAGAGAGGAGAGACAAGAAAAGCAGAATAAAGGGAAGTGAAAGAAAGACGGAAAAGAAGACGGAAAGACGGAAGGAAGGAGGAAGAGGAGGAGGTGAAGATAATGAAAATAGGGAAAGATGAAGAAAGACTCGTTAAATAAATAGAAAGAGGAGAGACAAGAAAAGCAGAAAAAAAGGAAGTAAAAAAAGACGGAAAATAATACAGAAAGACGGAAGGAAGGAGGGAGAGAAGGAGGTGAAGATAATGAAACTAGAGAAGGATGAAGAAAGACTCGCTAAAGAAATAGAAAGAGGAGAGACAAGAAAAGCAGAGAAAAGGGAAGTAAAAAAAAGACGGAAAATAATACAGAAAGACGGAAGGAAGGAGGGAGAGAAGGAGGTGATAATAATGAAACTTGAGAAATGTGAAGAAAGACTCGTTAAAGAAATAAAAATAAGAAAGACAAAAAAAGCAGAAAAAAAGTAATACAGAAAGACGGAAGGAAGGAAGGAGGAAGAGAAGGAAGTGAAGATAAGGAAACCAGAAAGAGTTGAAGAAGGACTCGTTAGATAAATGAAACTACGAAAGAAAAGAAAAGCAGAAAAGGGAAGTGAAAATAATTAAATAGAAAAAAACACAGAAAAGACGCAAGGAAGGAGAGTTAGGAGATGACGATAATAAAACCCAAAGAAGAAAGTTGAAGAAAGACTCGTTTAAAGGAATGGAAATAAGAAAGAGAGGAAAAAGCAGAAAGAGAGAAAGAAAAAGCACCTAACTCACTGAAAAGCAAAAAAAAAATGGAAGGAAAGAAATTTTGGAGGTGAACGCAAAGAAATCCTAGAAAGATGAAGAAAGATTCGTTAAAGAAATGAAAAATGGGAAATAAAAATAAAACAAAAACAAAAAAAGAAAAGAAAAACATCACAGAAAAAAAAACAGAGATATAAAGAAGAAAATTTTGGAAGTGCAGATAATGAAAACCTTGAAAGATAAAGAAAGACTCGTTAAAGAAATTGATAGAGGAAAGAAATGACAAGCAGAAATAAAAGAAATAAATGCAAGACCAACAACAAAAAAGAGAAGATAGAAGAAAGAAGGAGGTGAACTTAATGAAACCAAAGGAGGTGAAGAAAACTCGTGAAAGAAATGAAAAGAGGAAAGAAAGAAGAAACAGAAAAAATGTAAAGGCAAGATTAACAAAAAATAAGAGAAGGAAGAAAGAAAAACGGAGGTGAACTTAAACAAACCCAAAAGAGGTGAAGAAAACCTCGTGAAAGAAATGAAAAGAAGAAAGAAAGAAGAAGCAGAAAAAAATTAAAAAACAAGATTAACAACAACAAAAACGAGAAGATAGAAGAAAGGAAGAAAGAGATGAACTTAAAGAAAACCAAGAGAGATGAAGAAAGACCCGTTAAAGAAATATAAAGGAAAACAAACAAACAAAACAAAAACAAAGGAAAGTAAAAAAGAAAAGAAAAACAGAAAACACGAGAAGATTGAACGAAAATTTGGATCAACATAATTAGACCCAAAACAAGATAAAGACAGACTCGTTAAATAAAATAAAATAAGGAAGACAAGAAAAGCAGAAAATGGAAGTAAAAGCAATTCACAGAAACACGCGAGAAGATGGAAGGAGGAAGAGGAGGAGGAGGAGGAAGAGGAGGTGACAATAATGAAACCCGAGAGAAGTGATGAGAGACAAGACAAATGAGAGAGAGAGAGAGAGAGAGAGAGAGAGAGAGAGAGAGAGAGAGAGAGAGAGAGAGAGAGAGAGAGAGAGAGAGAGAGAGAGAGAGAGAGAGAGAGAGAGAGAGAGAGAGAGAGAGAGAGAGGATAAATGAGAAAAGAGAGAGCCACAAGAAAGATGGGCGAAAGAAGAGGAAGAAAGAGGAAAAACAGAGACAGAGGAGAAATGAAGAAGGACGAAGGGAAACACAGAAAACATGGAAGGAAGAAGAGGAAGAAAAAAGGAAAACCAGGGAAAGAGAAATGAGAAAAAACAGAGGGAAACAGGAAGGATGAAAGGAAGGAAGGAGAGGAAGAAGAGGAAAAACAGAGAAAGAAGAGAAATGAAGAAGGACGAAGAGAAACACAGAAAATTTGGAAGGAAGAAGAGGAAGAAAAAAAGGAAAACCAGGGGAAGAGAAATAATAAAAAAAAACAGCGAAGGAAAACCAGGAAGGAAGGAAGGAAGAGGAAAACCAGAGACAAGAGGATAAAAGAGAAAAAACAAAAACAAAAACAGGCAAGATGGAAGAAAGGAGAAAAAGAAGTAAGGAAACCAGAGACAGAAGAGAGAGAGAGAGAGAGAGAGAGAGAGAGAGAGAGAGAGAGAGAGAGAGAGAGAGAGAGAGAGAGAGAGAGAGAGAGAGAGAGAGAAACACTTGGAAGGAAGGAGAAGTTTAATGATTACAAAGAGTGAAAAAGAGAAAAAAAACAGACAATAAAAATAAAAAGTAACAGAGAAAGACATTGAAAAAATATTTGTAAGGAATTTCAAGACTACATAGAGAGTAGAAAATAAGAAAACCAGAGACAGAAATGAAGGAGGAAAAGACAGACATGTGTTTATCGGCTTTTTCTCCTTTTATTCCTGTCCCTCAACACATTTCTCGTCTTAAGGAACCATAACAGTAGGCGTTGAAGAGTCTCCTAACCTCGATGTGGTGGCGGTCAGGGAGGTCGACGATCTGAGTGTTCTAAACGTAACTTAAGCTAAGGTCGGTATTATAAAACATTTCGCCGCCCAAGAACACCTATTTGACAAGGCTTTCTTAGACGTTGTGGGCATTTCCAGGAGTAGTTGTATGACCCTGATGGTAGTCTGACCCTTCCTCTGTACCGTGAACCTGAAGAAACACTCATTAGAACCCGACTGACCCCCTCTTTGACCTTTAGATATAGCTGATGTGAGAAGCGAGTGTGTCTCATAATACCGACAGAAAAGGACTGAAAGGTGTTGACAAATGCTCTCTTTTATAGGACCGATGCTGACGCGGGGAAGGGCGACAGTAAAGAAGGATGACGAGTGTGTGTTTTATGGAGAATACGGAAAAGAGCATTTGCAGGTAAAAAAGAAAGTTAAAAGACCACTTGTAGTTTAAGAGAGGGAAAGAGGGTGGGAGGGAGAGGAGGGAGTTAAGAGCCAGTATAAGGAATTGGAGTGTTTGTGTGTGTGGAGGAAAGAGAGAGCAACGCTTAAAAGGTAAAGAGGAAAGAGAGAGGAAAGGGAGGAGAGGAGGAGGTGGAGGTTGAGCGTAAAGCAGGAAAATGTGAGTTTATGGGAGACAGAAAAACACTAAGAGGTTAAAAGAGAGAGAGAGAGAGAGAGAGAGAGAGAGAGAGAGAGAGAGAGAGAGAGAGAGAGAGAGAGAGAGAGAGAGAGAGAGAGAGAGAGAGAGAGAGAGAGAGAGAGAGAGAGAGAGAGAGAGAGAGAGAGAGACTATCTACCAACCAAATACTTCGCCTTTTCATAACATATAGGGTAGAGAGTAAGAGAAGAGATACGAGAGATAGGTAGATAGATAGACAGATAGAAAACAAGAGAGAGAGAGAGAGAGAGAGAGAGAGAGAGAGAGAGAGAGAGAGAGAGAGAGAGAGAGAGAGAGAGAGAGAGAGAGAGAGAGAGAGAGAGAGAGAGAGAGAGAGAGAGAGAGAGAGAGAGAGAGAGAGAGAGAGAGAGAGAGAGAGAGAGTACCAACCAATTACTTCGCCTTTTCATAGCGTTACAGAATTCAAAAACCACATATATATCCACCTTCTGCTACTTTTGCAAATATACTTCCTTACTTTACTTACAGCTACTGAGAAACAGCCTCATAATATTGCCCTCCCTCCCCCCCCTCCCCCCGCCCCCTAAAAAAGACTAAGTAAAGAGAGCTGGATATATAAATGAATAACTAAATATATAAAGTCTTGCCGCCAGCACCAGCAGCCCAGTCTCTCCTAGTACCACCCTGCGAATTCCGGGAAAGAGTTGACATATATATTTATTTTGGGGTCTCTTTCTCTCTTTCTCTCTCTCTCCCTCTCGTGGTATTAATTTTTTACCCTCTCTCCTTCTCTCTCTAATTCTCTCTCTCTCTCTAATTCTCTCTCTCTCTCTCTCTGTTCTTTTCTTTCATTAAGTGCGTTTCTTTTTTTTCTTTTTTTTCTTTCTTAATTAATTCGTTCTCTCGTCTATTTTTTTTTCCTTTATTTTCATTTTGTCTTATTTTCATTTTCATTTTCAGTTCCTTTTTCATCATTTTGTCTTTCTTTATCAATTCTCTCTCTTTTTATCTATCTATCTATCTGTTTATCTATCCCACAGTCTCTCAATTTTACCCCCTCTCTTTTTTCCCCTTCCCTCTCTTTCCCTTTCCCTCATCCCCTCTCTCTTCTTCCTTCCCTTCCTCTTCCTTTCTTTGTAGCATCGAGTATGTACTTAATACTATGTGCTTCTCCATGACTATTTTGCTTTCTCTCTCTCCTCAACTCTCTCACTCTGTCTCTCTATCTCTCTCTGTCTCTCTTCCTCCCTCACCCTCATCCCCTCCCACCCTGTCTCTCTTCCTCCCTTTCTTTGTAGCGGCCTGTACCTACATTATACTCAGCGCTCCCCCATGAATATTTCCCTGACGTATATTAATGGAACGAGCTCCGCCGCGAGTCTCTGGGCTGAGGGAGGAGCCGGGTAGAGGAGAATTACACGCGGAGTAACTCATCGTGATATGTATATTGGGCGGTACAGATTTGCATGGACCCTTGCGATGTAGTGCTGGTATATTCTTTTCGGTCTGGAGAGAGTGTGTGTGTGTGGGGGGGGGGGGGGGGGGGAGCTGATGATATATGTGTGGGGGGTAGTTGTGTGTGTGTGTGTGTGTGTGGGTGTGGGTGGGTGGGTGTGAGGGGGGTGGAGGGAGCTGATGTTGTGTGTGTGGGGGTAGTTGTGTGTGTGTGTGTGTGTGTGTGTGTGTGTGTGTTCGGTTGACTATTTTTGTTTTGTTTTGTTGTTGTTGTTGTTGTTGTTAAGTGAGTGAGTGAGTGACCAACTGATTGACTGACTGACTAACTGAATAACCACCTGACTGACTGACTGAATAACCACTTGACTGACTGACTGACTAACTGAATAACCAACTGACTGACTGACTGACTGGCTGACTAACTGAATAACCACCTGACTGACTGACTAACTGAATAACCAACTGACTGATTGACTGACTAACTGAATAACCAACTGACTGATTGACTGACTAACTGAATAACCAACTGACTGATTGACTGAATAACCAACTGACTGACTGACTGACTAACTGAATAACCAACTGACTGATTGACTGACTAACTGAATAACCACCTGACTGACTGACTGAATAACTGAGTAACCAACTGACTGACTGACTGAATAACTGAGTAACCAACTGACTGACTGACTGAATAACCACCTGACTGACTGACTGACTAACTGAATAACCACCTGACTGACTGACTGAATAACTGAGTAACCAACTGACTGACTGACTGACTGACTGACTGACTGAATAACCACCTGACTGACTGACTGAATAACTGAGTAACCAACTGACTGACTGACTGACTGACTGACTGAATAACCACTTGACTGACTGAATAACTGAATAACCACCTGACTGACTGACTGACTGACTGACTGAATAACCACTTGACTGACTGACTAACTGAATAACCACCTGACTGACTGACTGACTGAATAACCAACTGATTGACTGACTGACTAACTGAATAACCAACTGACTGACTGACTGACTGACTGAATAACCAACTGATTGACTGACTGACTAACTGAATAACCAACTGACTGACTGACTGACTGACTGAATAACCAACTGACTGACTGACTGACTGACTGAATAACCAACTGACTGACTGACTGACTGACTGAATAACCACCTGACTGACTGACTGAATAACCACCTGACTGACTGACTGTCTAACTGAATAACCACCTGACTGACTGACTGACTAACTGAATAACCAACTGACTGACTGACTGACTAACTGAATAACCACCTGACTGACTGACTGTCTAACTGAATAACCACCTGACTGACTGACTGACTAACTGAATAACCACCTGACTGACTGACTGACTGAATAACCACCTGACTGACTGACTGACTGACTGAATAACCACCTGACTGACTGACTGACTGACTGAATAACCACCTGACTGACTGACTGACTGACTGACTGAATAACCACCTGACTGACTGACTGACTGACTGAATAACCACCTGACTGACTGACTGACTAACTGAATAACCACCTGACTGACTGACTGACTGACTGAATAACCACCTGACTGACTGACTGACTGACTGACTGAATAACCACCTGACTGACTGACTGACTGACTGACTGAATAACCACCTGACTGACTGACTAACTGAATAACCAACTGACTGACTGACTGACTAACTGAATAACCACCTGACTGACTGACTAACTGAATAACCACCTGACTGACTGACTGACTGACTGAATAACCACCTGACTGACTGACTGACTGACTGACTGAATAACCACCTGACTGACTGACTGACTAACTGAATAACCAACTGACTGACTGACTGACTAACTGAATAACCAACTGACTGACTGACTGACTGTCTAACTGAATAAACAACTGACTGACTGACTGACTGTCTAACTGAATAAACAACTGCCTGACCAATTGAGTGAGTGAGTGACGTACCGCCTGACTGCCTGACTGACTGACTAACTGAATAACCAACTAACTGACCAACTGAGTGAGTGAGTGAGTGCCATACTGACTGACTGACTGACTGAATTTACTGACTGGAGGCAACACATAAAGCAAAATACAATACACAGAACACATCACCTTAATCTCTATAATAACGAAGAAAAAATTAAACTGGTCCCAGCTATTTGTATTTTCACTTCTATACTTTATTTTTTTTTCCTTTTTCCTTTTACTTCTCCCTCATCTGTATTTTTTCTATTTTTTATTTATTTTTTTTCATTCTGGTAGAGACGATTTATATTTTTCCTTCCTTTTTACCTTTCTTTTTTTTATTGTTTTTCGGTACTTCTCCCTCATCATTAATTCCCCGCCCCTCTTTTTCTTTTTTCTTTCTTTATTTTATTTATTTATTTATTTTATTTTTTTTGCGATAGAAGACGCTTTTAATTTTTCTTTCCTTTTTTCCTTTCTTTTTTTTCATTTGTTTTCATTGCTTCTCCCTGATCATTAATTCCCAGCCCCTTTTTTTCTTCTTTTTTTTTCTGTGATAGAAGACGATTTTTATTTTTCCTTCCTTTTTTCCTTTCTTTTTTTTCTTTTTTTTTTATTGCTTCTCCTTCATCTATATTTTTTCTTCTATATTTTCTTCTTTCTGTTTCATTTCAATAGAAGACAATTTTCATTTTTCATTTTATATTTTTTTCATTTTTTTCATTACTTCTTTATCTATAATTTTTCGTTTTCTATTTTCTTCTTTCTTTATTTTTCTTTGCAATAGAAGGAGACGGTTGTTGAATCCCTTCCTTTTTTCCTTTCGTTATTTTTTTCATTATTCTTCATCTATAATTTTTCTTTTTTACTTTTTTTTTATCTTTTTGCCATAGGAGATTACTTTCCTTTCTCCTTTCTTTTTTTTTCTTTTTTTTTCATTACTTCTCCTTCGTCTATAATTTTTCGTTTTCCTTTTTCTTCTTTATGTATTATCTTTGCAATAGGAAAAGACACTTGCTGAATCCCTTCCATTTTTCCTTTCGTTGTTTTCTTTTTTTTTCATTACTTCTCCTTCACCTATAATTTTTCTTCTATGTTCTTTATTTTTCATTGCGATAGAACACGACTTTCAATTTTTTTTCTCTTTTTTTTCATTACTTCTCCCTCGTTTTCCTTTTTCTTTCTATATTTTTCTTTGCAATGGGAGGAGACGGTTGTTTTTGAATCCCTTGCGGCTGATGATCGAGTTAGGGATAGTTTCGCGACGTGTTGACTGCGGGATCTGACACGACTCATACCAGTCACAAACATGTTTTTGAGGTGACGCAAAAACCGTTCAGCCTCTAACTTCAGGGATAGCTTCAAGGGCACGAACACACGAACACACTGAAAAGGGAAGTTACCCACATTGCACAAACATCAGTCTCTCTTTCTTTCTTTCTTTCTTTCTTTCTTTCTTTTTAGTTTTTCTTCTTGACTGATTGATTTCCTTCTTTCTTTTTCCTTTTCTTGCATTTTCTTTCGTTCTCGTCTCTCTCTCTCTCTCTCTCTCTCTCTCTCTCTCTCTCTCTCTCTCTCTCTCTCTCTGAATACCAAATGAATGTTTAATAAGTGCCTAATGAAAGTTTTACTCTTAATATGTGTGTGTAATGGAGCTTTTAAACTCTTTCAACAACTTTTTATGTTAATGAGTTTGCAGTTAACTTAATTTTCTGTTTATTTTTTATCCAGTGCTATCAACGTTTTTATTTGTTTGTTTGTTTGTTTGTTTGTGTTTACTTACCCATTCATTGCCTTTTGGGGGGATACGAAATGCGTCTTTAATATCGACATTTGACCTCTCTTTTGGTTACTCTTTACTTTTATCTTTTAAAGGAGCGGCGAGTAGCGGGCTTTTTTTTTCTGTACTCTTTTTATTGCCCTTGAGCCGTGTCCTCTGATGTAAAAAAAAAAATGTGTTGATTTATTTGTCTATTGCCGTCAGCCTGAATAAATAAATGAATGATGAATAGAAGGATAGATGATGAGTAGATGGAAAATAGAATGAATAAGAGAATGAGGAGCAACAGAACAACCCCACCTCACCCCCCAAAAAAAAGGAAGAGAAAAAGAGGAAGTAAGGAGAGCGAATCTTTGTGTGTGTGGGGGGGGGAGTAAGAGACGGGAAGGGAGGGAAGCGGGGAAGGAGGAATAAAAGAAAGAAAAATGGAAGGAAGAAAGGGAGGCGAACTAAGGGAGGACGTAGGAGCAGGAAGGGAGCGGAGAGGAAGGGATAGAGGCCCCCCAAAAAAGGCATACGAAATAGGGATTAGGAAATGCATTGTGTTATTGCTACGTTATTGCTTGTGTCATTTAATGTGTAACTCAACTTTTCTTTCAGGTTTTCTTAGTTCCCTTTCATTTGTATTTCATGTATTTAGTAATTTTTTGCAGTCTACCTTTTTTTTATGAATACGAAATGCACGTGTTATTGCTGCGTTATTTCTTGTATCATTTAATATGTAACTATTTTTTTCTTTCGGGTTTTCTTAATCACCTATCATTTGTATTTCATGTATTTAGTAATTTGTTTACCGTCTATCTTCTTAAGAATACGAAATGCACGTGTTATTGCTGGGTTATTGCTTGTGTCAATTAATGTGTAACTCAACTTTTCTTTCGGGTTTTCTTAATTCCCTTTCATTTGTATTTCATGTATTTAGTAATTTTTTGCAGTCTACCTTTTTAAGAATACGAAATGCATTGTGTTATTGCTACGTTATTGCTTGTGTCATTTAACGTGTAACTCAACTTTTCTTTCGGGTTTTCTTAATTCCCTTCCATTTGTATTTCATGTATTTAGTTATTTTTTGCCGTCTACCTTTTTTTTTAAGAATACGAAATGCATGTGTTATTGTTACATTCCTTCTTGTGTCAATCAATCTGTAACTAATTATTTCTCTAATGTTTTCTTTACCCGTCTTAATTTTTGTTGATTTGTAATTTTCTGCAGTCTACCTTTTTTAAGAATACGAAATGCGTGTGTTATTGTTACATTCCTTCTTGTGTCAATCAATCTGTAACTAATTACTTATCCACTGTTTTCTATATTCGTCTTAATTTTTGTATATTTGTAATTTTCTGCAGTCTAATTTTTTTTTAGGAATACGAAATGCACTTGTTTTTGCTGCGTTGTTGCTTGTGTCACTCAATCTGTAACTAAATATTTATCCACTGTTTTCTCTATTCGTCTTAATTTTTGTTTATTTTCCTTCTGAATGATAACAGGAACTCATATTTCTATCATCCTATTTTCATATAACAATTACCAACGTTACATATTATTCTCTATTTGCTCAATTGCAACATGTTTTTTTGTTTGTTTTTGTTTACAAAGAGAATTAAGTAATGTAAGTAAGTAAATGTATTAATGTAAGTAATGAATGATATATTTGTTTTTTTGTATAGATTTTTATTTATTTATTTATTTATTTATTTATTGTTATTTTTTTCTTTTTGCTTCTTATATTTCTGGTCATGTTTGGCAACGTAACTATTGCTTCAGCTCGCTCTGGGGACATGCTTCAATATTCTTTGTTTCTTTGCGTTTTTTTTTCTTTCAATTATCTGATGACTTACCTGTCGCTTTGCGTACATATATATTCATTACTCTCTTCATTTATTTATTTTCTTCTTCGGTCTGCCTCGTTGTGATATGAAGCCTATCTGTTTATTTTTACTTTTTGCCCTTTAATAATATGAATGGTATTTCTGATCCTTTTGTTTTTTGTTGGTGGTGATTTGGGAGCTATATTCTCTTTCCTTTACTTTCTGCCTCCTTGTGGTATAAGCCTATCTATTCTTTTTGTTTTTACTCTGACTCCTTGTACTTTAAAACATAGCTATTTTTTTTTTCATTTTCTTCTCAGTGATATGAAAGACAGTTTTTCTATTATTTACTCTGTCTCTTATAATGTCAAAGTTATCTGCCTTTTTCTTTACTTTCTAACTCCTTGTACTATGAAACCTATCTTCCTTTTTATTCTTATTTTCTGCCGCTCAGTGATATGAAAGCCAGTTTTTCTATTATTTACTCTATCTCTTGTAATGTCAAAGTTATCTGTCTTTTTCTCTTTATTTTCTAACTCCTTGTACTATGAAACCTATCTATTTTTTATTCTTATTCTCTGTCTCTCAGTAATGTCAATATAATATTATATTTTTATTCATTTTAATTTCTCCCTTTCAGTAATGTGAAACCCATCTTTTTTTATTCGTCAGTCAATTCCTTTCTGCAGCAGCGCTGAGGTAATCATATAAATTGAAACTTAATCTGTATCACTTTTCATACGCGTAGTGATTTTATTTTCTCTCACATTATTTCCAGAGTTTTCGTTTCTTGATCCTTTCAGCTTATAATACCTAATTTAGTTTATCTGCTTCTTTATTTCCTTTGTCTCTCATGTCCGTATTCTCAGACACTCAGACGCTCAGACACTTAGACACTCAGACACTTAGACACTTAGACACTTAGACACTTAGACACTCAGACACTTGGACACTTAGACACTTAGACACTTAGACACTCAGACACTCAGACACTCACACACTAAGACACTTAGACATTCAGACACTCAGACACTTTCGGCTCTCACGACAAATACCTCCAAAGGCCACAAAGGCTATTAGTCGGGTTCTCGTGATTGTTTTGTTGTTGTTGTTGACATTCGTGCTGCGGAAGCCTTGCCACACGACCACTTACGTTCATAGGACTATTTCTTAAAAAAATCTTGCGAAAAACTTGCTAAAATCAGATGAACCAAGAAGTACAATGCTAAAAGAAAAGGTTAAAAAAATTTGCTAAAAACTGATGAAAAGACACGAACCAAGAAGTAAAGTGCTCAAAACGTGGTTAAAAAAGCTAAAAATTGCTGGAGATATGCTAAAGGTGCTTAAGACGCTAAGAAAATAAATTTTGGCAAAAAATTACAAAAAAAATCTAAATAAACTTGCTAAAAAAATGATAAAACACACAAACCAAGAAGCACAGTGTTGGAAAAATGATAAAAACTTGCTAAAAAAAACTTGCTAAAACACTTGCTAAAAAAATTGCTATAAACGTCCTTAAAAACTTCCAAAAAAATGCTAAAAATTTGTTAAAACACCAAAAACACACGAGGTAAGAAGTACGGTGCTAAAAACGCTAAAGACTTGCTAAAAACTCGCTAAAAATGCTAAAAATTGCTTAAAACTTGCAAAAACAGACCAAGGAAGAAGTTAAGCGCCCTGTCTGGCCGCAGCCTTCGAAGCCGCCCATCAACTTCGGCAAACAGCTTCACGTAATTACTCCCGGCGTAAAATTTAGTGAAAAATGTCGATAAAAAACGAAGAGAAAGGGTAAAAAAAGAGCGGCTTCATTAACATACGCTCATTGGCCGTGCGGCTTGCTTGCATTTAAAGATTAATTAATTAGCACTATGTTGATGTAATGAGCTTATTGCCTGAAATAAACGGCAAAAGTTAATGGTGTTTTGTTAATAGGCGGCGCGTGTTAGGGGGGGGGGGGGAAGGGGGCTTGGTGCGGGGAAAGGAGGGGGCGGGGTGACGTGTAGAGGGAGAGGGGGTTGGTGTGTGTGTGTGTGTGTGTGAGAGAGAGAGAGAGAGAGAGAGAGAGAGAGAGAGAGAGAGAGAGAGAGAGAGAGAGAGAGAGAGATTCGTAAATACAAAGATACTTTAACTGGAAACATACATACCCAACAACAACAACAACAACAACAACTACAACAGCAACCTTTAGGAAATATAATACAGATCTGCCAAAAAATAATCCTTTAATACCTTCCCAAATCATTTAACTTTTATCATTTTATTTAAACCTGTCGAAAAAGTCACGTCAAGGGCGCTACCTTTCACGGCGGAAGGATCACGCCTCTTTAAACTATAGGTGTGCTGCGGTCTAAGGCATGTCAGGTGATCGGCTTTCAAAGGGTCATATTCTTAATAAAACATTTCCACACAATCGCACACATATTTGACAAGGCTTCATAGGAGTTTTGGGCATGTCCAGTCGTAGCTTTATGACCCTGGTGGTAGTGGGACCCTTCTTCTCTACCGTGAACCTAAACAAAACACGCATTAGGACCCGACTGATCTCCTTTATGCCCTTTATAAATAGTTGGTGTGAGGGGTGGAAGCGTTTGAGAATACCAATCATAGTATTTTGTATAAGATATAGACAAGGTAAAGAGAATGCCGTGGATATAGGAACAAAGGTGGTCTCTCAGAATGCGATGTGAAGGCAGTTGAGCGGAATAGCGGTATCTGGTAACCTTATAGTTGTGTGTGCGGGCTGTAGGTGGCGTCAATGTGAAAGTCAGTTAGCGGGTCGTCTGCTGCCATTGCTTGAGTTGGTTTTCCGTGGCGCCGGTGAGGGAAGTGTGTGTGCTCCTCCTGTTATGCTGCCTGGAAATGCTGAGGCCCGGTATGTACCTCTGATGTGCTGTTTAAATGAAGATCTATGGCTGTGCTTCTGCTGCTCTACGTAATTGTGTGTATCGGGAACGTACTGTACTGCTTGTTGGTTTTAAGTTAATATTTTGTGTGCTAGCTTTGGATTGTGTTCCTCAGTTTGAACTTTCGAATACATGGGTGATTCCTGTATTCATAGACGTTGCTAAAGGTTTGTGTATTGCTCTATTTACAGGTCTGCCAACGTGTTTGTGTGATTTATGAGCTGTTTTATATTTGCATTGTGATAATGGTACAATATACAAAAAAAAAAAAAGCAGGAATTGATGTAGTTACCCCTTCAACTGGCTCGTTTTCACCGCATATTCATAGTTCTTTCTCCTTATAACCCCAAAATTGTAATGTTTATTCAGCCTATAAGTTTTGTATTTGACGTCATATATTATTCCATGGCTTTCCTGAGGTGGGGATGGGGATCAATATCCTCCCATCTTCCTTAATATTGTGTGAGGCTCAGAGGTCCATATTCTCAAACATTACAGGGCTCACACACACATTTGATAAGACTTTCATAGAGCTTGTTGTGGGTGTTTCCGTCGGTGGTTCTTTAAGCCCAGTGACAATTTGACAAGGCTTCTGCACCAGCAATGTGAAAATAACACTCATGAGAACCCGACTAATCTTCTTCGTGGCTTTGGAAATACTTGTAGTGAGTCGAACGCGTCAGAGAAAACGGACCTGAGAACTGAGTAACTGTGATGGTCGTTTGCGGAGGCTCTCTCGTCTTCATTATCTTGGTACGGTTGGTCACTTAACTGTGTGGTAGATCAGTAGCTGTTCCAGTGTGCCAGGTTAGGTTGAGTGGTTGATGTGTGTGGTTGTTTGCTCTCATTCCACATCTCCGCTACTGCATGTTGTCAGTTAGATTGGGTGGTTGATGTGTGTGTGGTTGTTTGCTCTCATTCCTCATCTCCGTTACTGCATGTTGTCAGTTAGATTGTGTAGTTGTTTGCTCTCATTCCTCATCTCCGTTACGCATGTTGTCAGTTAGATTGGGTGGTTGATGTGTGTGTGGTTGTTTGCTCTCATTCCTCACCTCCGTTACTGCATGTTAGTTAATTAGTGTGTGGTTGCCAGGTTCGTGATGGTTGTTTGAAACTGAAATGGTGTGTTGATAGTTTGTGTGTTGACCTATTGCTGATTCGTTGCCTATTAGTGTTACATACAGGCCGTAAAGAAATGAGGTAAGTGTGTTGAGTTACAAAATATGAGACCGGTGACTGTGGTAGTTATTTTTATCATTTTAAGAGACGAATTATGTAGAGAGGGAGGAGTGTGTGGACTATTAGATGACTGTTAAGTGGCCCCAAACACCCGAGACGCTGGGAAAGAGAAAATGAAAGTAAAAAAGAACGAAAAAAGAGAAAGAGGACATGACATACAAGATCGTAGAAGTGTGTGTCGATCATTTAGTTATGCCAATTACCTTCATAACTGCTCCATTAGTTTTACATGCAAGTCGAAGTGTAGGAACTACGAGGGAAGAATAATTATGGGTATGGAGTAGCAGTGGGCGGCCTTATACACTATTCAGACACAATATGATTAATTAGGCCAATCCAATCTAACCTCCTCTACCCTCGGGGAGTTGAACCTGTAACCTAATCTACCACGGTAACCTGATATAGCCTCGCCTGACGCAACCCAACTCGCTTACAGCCCAGTGGCGTTTAGAATTATCGAAGTGTTGTCTGTTTAGGATTTCGAACTCGTTATTTCGTCATTGCTTTTTACTCTTTAGTCTTTAGAGAACGACACTTCTTTACTCCTTCAATGTATTTTAATTAACCTGATTTAGCCTCGCCTGATGTAACCCAACTCGCTTACAGCCCAGTGGCGTTTAGAATTATCGAAGTGTTGTCTGTTTAGGATTTCGAACTCTTTATTTCGTCATTGCTTTTTACTCTTTAGTCTTTAGAGAACGACACTTCTTTACTCCTTCAATGTATTTTAATTAACATGATTTAGCCTCGCCTGACCTAACCCAACTCGCTTACAGCCCAGTGTTGTCTGTTTAGGTTTTGGAACACGTTACTTTTACTCTGTGTAGTGATTAGAGAACGACACATCTTCACTCCTTCAATATATCTTAATCTTAGCCTCGCCTGACCTAACCCAACTCGCTTACAGCCCAGTGGCGTTTAGAATTACCGAAGTGTTGTCTGTTTAGGTTTTGGAACACGTTATATCGTCATTGTTTTACTCTCTCTGTTTAGTCTTTAGAGAACGACACTTCTTTACTCCTTCAATGTATCTTAACCTGATTTAGCCTCGCCTGACGGAACCCAACTCGCTTACAGCCCAGTGGCGTTTAGAATTATCGAAGTGTTGTCTGTTTAGGTTTTCGAGCATGTTAGTTTCCCCACCCAACGAGACAATTCCCCCTCCACCCCTGTAAGACACCCCTTCCCACCCCCTACACCCCTGTAAGACACCCCTTCCTACCCCCTACACCCCTGTAAGACACCGCTTCCTACCCCCTATACCCCTGTAAGACACCCCTTCCCACCCCCTATACCCCTGTAAGACACCTTCCCACCCCTATACCCTGTAAGACACCCCTTCCCACCCCCTAAACCCCTGTAAGACACCCCTTCCCACCCCCTATACCCCTGTAAGACACCCCTTCCCACCCCCTACACCCCTGTAAGACACCCCTTCCCACCCCCTACACCCCTGTAAGACACCCCTTCCTACCCCCTACACCCCTGTAAGACACCCCTTCCTACCCCCTACACCCCTGTAAGACACCCCTTCCCACCTCCTACACCCCTGTAAGACACCCCTTCCTACCCCCTACACCCCTGTAAGACACCCCTTCCCACCCCTACACCCCTGTAAGACATCCCTTCCTACCTCCTACACCCCTGTAAGACACCCCTTCCCCCCCCCTAACGAGACGATTCCCCCTGCAATACTTACCCCTCTCAACCCACTACACCCCTGCCAAGACTTAACCCTTCCACCCTTGCAAGACACCCACCTCCTTATCCCCTTCAAGACAACCCCTTCTCTCCCTACAACCCCCTCCCCAGACAACCTTCCCCTTAACCCCTGCAAGATTTACCCTCCCCTCCCCACCCTTACTGCCCTCTCCCTCCCTCCTTCCCCCTCTCCCCTCCCCTCCCTCATGCCAGCGGGGATCACGGCTGTAATTCCCAGGATGTAATTTAATAATCAGCGACGTTAATGAAGGCAGATTAATCGGATTTATTGAAATTTAAAGGCGCTGTAAATATGGACACCGTATATATTCTTTTTTAGCTAGTGAAGTTTTTTGTCTGTCTTGTTTTATTTTTTTTATTTTTTTCCACGAGTGAGTGACATGACCCACTGAAATTTATGCTACAGTATACTTGTAAATCGTTTTCTTTTTAATCCGTGAACTTTTTTTGTCATTCTGAGTTTGCTTTTCTTTCTGTCTCCGCAGCTAGTGAGTGACATGAACTATTGAAACTGAGGCCGTTGTGAACATGTTACTTTCATATCTCTTAATTCATTACTATTTTGTCTTCATTCTAGTTTTTGTCTTTTCTCCACAGCTGATGAGTGACGAGTGTGGACAGACGGACATTTCTGGGGGAGGTGTGTGTGTGTGGGGGAGGGGGGGAGCAAGTCCACAAAGGGGGGGGGATGATAGTCCGAATCCTCCCTCCCCCCGATTAACCACCACCACCACCAAAAACAACAACAACAGCATCACCGCCACCCCCACTAACACCTCCGGGTCGTCGCTGCAGGAAAGGTAAGTGTCAGTCCACGTTCTGAGTCGATAAGCTTGACAGGGGTGAACTCGGCCTCGGGGTTGCGGTTTCCACGCCTAAGTGGGCTATGTTTGCAGAGCTGCCGCGGGGGGTGTATGGTAGTCGCGGGTCTCGCTGGCTCTAAATGCCGCAAAACTTTCCTAAATTCTTGAGATGATGGATTAGACGAGCGCTTTTTCGGGTTTGTTTTTGGGGGCTTCGTGGTGTATGGGTTAGCACACTCGGCTCACAACCAAGAGAGCCCGGGTTCGATTCCCAGGCGGAGTGGAAAAATTTGGGCGGCTTCTCCGATACCCTACGCCCCTGTCCATCCAGCAGTGAATGAGTACCAGGTACTAATCGGGGGTTGTGTCCCGTCTCCTGGGAGCTGTTCCCTTCTCCTATAATGCCTTCCCCTTCTGTCTCTCTCCGGCATAATTATGACCACAGATGTTGCGCCGACTAAACGAAACTTTCCAACTTTTTCGGGTTTGTTTTATTTTTGTTAATCGTGGACTTGTGACCCTGATTAGAATTGACAGTTATTCTCCATAGGTAAGCTTGGGTATAGTAGGCTCCCATGGTCGGCCCTGGTGGTCGGCCCCAGCCCATTATACCGCAGGCGAGTTTTTATAGCGGCGCCATCTTGCCTGAATCATGTTGTCCCCCGGATGTCATCTTTGATCCTCTATTAGAGAGAATCAAGAGTCCGGGTTGACAGGCGGTCTTCGGAGCAGCAAGTGGTTATTTTTGGTGTGTGTGTGTGTGTGTGTGTGTGTGTGTGTGTGTGTGTGTGTGTGTGCCGTTATCGATATTGTGGTGGAATTGTTTGTTTTAAGTTCGAGGAAATAATGTTATCATGACGTAAGTGATGATATACTCTTCTTTTTTTCTTTTTTCCTCTTCGGGATCACCTTGTCCGCACGCTACCCGTCCACTCGGCCACCGCCTCCACCATAAAAAGGAAAAAAAGAAAATAAATGACTCGGCATTCTTTAAAAAAAAAATCATGTAGTTCAGAAAACATATAAGCATAATGGTGTGTGACTTTTTTTTTAAACATGATAAACTTTTTTACGCGCACAATCTCGACAGTGGGAAAGACCATAAAAAAAATATAAAAAAAAGTCGAAATAGAGAGAGGGAAAAAGACGAGAACAAAAATATAAAATACCTCGTTAGGTGAAAGTGGCTTATACAAAATGCTGCAGCGAAACAAAAATAAACTCTTCTCTGTGTTGTGTTGCCGTGGCGATGGAGTGCGTTGTGATATGTTGTGTTGCGCGAGTGTTCCAGAAATGTTGGTGTGTTGCTGTCCTTTGTTCTATTTTTTAATTTTTTTATGCATTTTTCCTCCATTTTCTCAACTTATTAGTTCAGACACTTTATATTGGTGTCTCTCTCTCTCTCTCTCTCTCTCTCTCTCTCTCTCTCTCTCTCTCTCTCTCTCTCTCTCTCTCTCTCTCTCTCTCTCTCTCTCTCTCTCTCTCTCTCTCTCTCTCTCTCTCTCTCTCTCTCTCTCTCTCTCTCTCTCTCTCTCTCTCTCTCTCTCTCTCTCTCTCTCTCTCTCTCTCTCTCTCTCTCTCTCTCTCTCTCTCTCTCTCTCTCGTTTCAGAAATATTAAATCGTAGCTCCATCAACCATTCTCTTTCAAAGTGTATATATATATTTTTTTCATTTATTTTAGAAGCTTTGTATTACTCCTGATTTTGTTTTCTCTCTCTCCCTCTCCCTTTCCCTCTCTTTATTTCTTATTGCTTCCGTCGCTTCGAAATTCTGTGATATGTGTGTTCGTCTTTATCTTTTTATCTTTTAACATTCGTCTACATCTTTTTTTCCCCCATTTCTCGTTATTCCAGAATGTGATGTTGCTTCGTTACTTCACTGTCTATATATTTTACATTATTCAGTTTTTTTCTACGTTTATTTTCCTTTTCAGTCAGAATTGCCTTTTTTTTTTTTTTTACATTTTCCCGTGGGACGATTTTTACACCTCTGTCCATATATTTTTACATTATTCTTCATTTTTTCCTACTTTTTTATTTATGTTTTTATTTCCAGTCATATTCACTCTTTGCTTTCTATATTTTTTTCCTAGAGACGAGTTTTTTTCTTTTTTTACTTTACTCTTTCCATGTATATTTTTTGCTTATTTTGAATTCTTGCTTTGCTCCGATTTTTTATTTATTTATAGTCTTAAGTTTTTTTTCTTTAAGGCACTTTATATTAATTCCTTTTGTATTTTTTAATCATAATCACTCTTTGTATTCTCTATTATTCCCACTGATGATTTTTACTTCCATTTTACTTTTTTCCCACTGTTTTTTTTTTTTTTTTTTGTCTCAATCTCCCTTTTGTCTTTCTTTAGTATTCCCAGAGACTATTTACCTCGATCTTTATTGTTTTCTATTTTTGTTTTATCATTTTTTTGTTTTCTTTAGTATTCCCACGACTCCAGAATGGAAACTGCAGAACGCTCAACCTCAGACCTTGCTATCATTTCCGATTGGGGCAGAAGGGACCTTGTGTCCTTCAATGCCTCAAAAACTCAATTTCTCCACCTATCAACTTGACACAAAATCTCAACTGGAAACTTCACATCTCCTCTCTCGCTAAATCAGCTTCCTCGAGGTTGGGCGTTCTGTATCGTCTCCGCCAGTTCTTCTCCCCCGCGCAATTGCTATCCATATACATGGGCCTTGTCCGCCCTCGTATGGAGTATGCATATCACGTGTGGGTTGGCTCTACTCACACGGCTCTTCTTAACAGAGTGGAGTCTAAGGCTCTTCGTCTCATCAGCTCTCCTCCTCCTACTAATAGTCTTGTACCTCTTAAATTCCGTCGCGATGTTGCCTCTCTTTCTATCTTCTATCGATATTTCCACGGTGACTGCTCTTCTTTTCCATGCTGCATGGTTCTTTTTCCTTTCCTGCCAGCTTTGGCTGGAGGGATGGGGGGGTGAGGAGGAGCCTTCGCCTGTGCTGTCCTTCATCTTCCACCCAAACAACCTCATGGAGACACAGGTCTGCTGTTGTTTGTTCTTCCTTTGTGTTCCTTTGTGTTCCTTTGTGTTCTGAACTTGCTAACTGCATGCCTCTCCCCCTCCCGCGGCCCCGCTGCACACGACTTTCTACTCATGCTCATCCCTATACTATCCAAACCCCTTATGCAAGAGTTAACCAGCATCTTCACTCTTTCATCCCTCACGCTGGTAAACTCTAGAACAATCTTCCTTTATCAGTATTTCCTCCTGCCTACGACTTGAACCCTTTCAAGAGGAGGGTATCAGGACATTGACCTCTCTTTCGGCCACCTCTTTTGATTTTGAAAAAAAAATTCCCAGAGACGATTTTCACCACTATCATTATTTTATTGTTTTTTTATTTTATTTATTATATCAGAATCTCTGTTTTCTTTATTATTCCCAGAAACGATTCTTACATATAAATCATTATTTGTATTCTCTATTTCATTTTTGTTTTTCTATCCATTTTTAATTCTGTGACACGCTGCATTACTTCTCTGTGTATATATTTTGCATTTTTCTCATTTTTTTCTTCTTTTGGGCTCTTTAGATTACTGTTCCCTTTGTATTTGTTTTTTTTAGTCAGAATTTCCCTGTTGTTTATATCTGTTCTTTCTAGCGTCATTTTTACAACTATCTTTATTTCTCCCTATTTTATCTTTGTTTTCTTTTACGTTTGTCATATTTTTTTTTTTTTTTTTTTTTTTTTTTTTTTTTTAGTCCCAGAGACGTTTTTTTTTTTTTTTACTGTGACTTCCTCTTCATTACTTCACTGTCTATATATTTTGTATTTTTATAATTTTTTCTTCTTTTGGGTTATTTAGATTACTGTTCCCTTCGTTCTTTTTTTTTATTTTAGTCAGAATTTCCCTTTTTGTTTATCTTTTTTCTAACGTCATTTTTACACTCATCTTTATTTCTTCCTATTTTATCTTTGCTTTCCTTCAAGTATGTCAGAATCTCCCTTTTTTGTTTTCTTTTTTATTCCCAGGGGCGATTTTTACACATCTACCCTTTTTTTCTCTCTTCCTGACTCCCTCTTCACATATATTTTTAAACCTATCCTCATTTCTTCCTATTTTCTTTGTTTTCTTTCAAGTTTGTCAGAATCTCCCTTTTTTGTTTTCTTTGCTATTCCCAGGGATGATTTTTACACCTCTAACCTTATTTTCTCTCTTCCTGACTCCCTCTTCACATATATATTTTTTGCCTGTCATTTTGCATCCTCGTTTTGCGCTGGGTTTTCATACAGTCTTTCTCCTCTGATTTTCGCCGCCTGCATCATTCTCTCTCTTTTTCCCTCCCTCTCCTGATTCTGGATACTGTGAGTGAGGCATCTCCATTAATAATATTCCTCGGACACTCCCTCTCTCCTCTCTTTTGCGCATTTCGTTTCGCAGTTATTTGAAATTCCTGTTTGTTCCTATGGGCTTTTACCAGTATCTCTGTTTTCCTCTCCTTTCTTTTTGTGTTCCCTGAAAATGTAATGTTTTGCGATATATTTTTGTTCATATTTTTTTTTCATATTCTATTTTTGATCTTGCTATTCTTATTTTTTTCCTTTTTTCCTATTGTTCTCCTATTTTCCCATTACTCCTATTTTTATCCTATTTTTCCTATTGTCCTGTTTTCCCATTTTCCTATTTTTATCTTATTTTTCCTATTGTTCTCGTATTTTCCCATTATTCCTATTTTTATCCTATTTTTCCTATTGTCCTATTTTCCTATTTTTATCCTATTTTTCCTATTGTTCTCCTATTTTCCCATTATTCCTATTTTTATCCTATTTTTCCTATTATCCTATTTTCCCATTATTCCTATTTTTTATCCTATTTTTCCTATTGTCCTATTTTCTCATTATTCCTATTTTTATCCTATTTTTCATATTGTCCTATTTTCTTAATTTTCCTATTTTTCTTCCTATTTATCCTACTTTTATTGTCATATTTTTCCTATTTTGATCCCCTGTTTTCCTACTTCTTTTGTCCTATTTTTCCTATTTTTGATCCTATTGTTTTTTTCCTTCTTTTGTCCTATTTTTCCTATTTTCGATCCTATTGTTTTTCCTACCCCTATTGTCCTATTCTTTCTATTTTCGATGCTATTGTTTTTTCCTATTCCTATTTTCCTACCATTCTTATTTTTCCTCCTATTGTTTTTCCTACTATTTCCATTTTTTCTTCTTATTGTTTTTCTTATTGTCCTTCTCCTATTTTCTACTATTCCTATTTCTGTTCCTATTGTGTTTTGTCTGCAAGTTTTTTTTATCTCCGTCTTTTAGTTTCAGAAGCTTAATATTGATACTTTTTTTTATTCATTTTTTTGTTGTTTCTAGAAAATGTAATGTGCTAGATACTTTTTTTTGGGGGGGTTCCTCATTCCATCTGCAATTTTTTTTTATCTCCCCTTTAGGTCAGTATTGTCAGACTCCTCCGCCTCCCACATCAACTATTTCCAAAGGTCGAAAAGGAGGGTAATCGGGTTCTGATGAGTGTCTTTATAGGTTCATGACACAAGAGAATGATCAAACTAATAGAAGGGGTCATAAAACTACCTCTACAAATGCCCAAAATTCTAACCTTGCCACATGAACTATTTCCAAAGGTCGAAAAGGAGGGTAATCGGGTTCTGATGAGTGTCTATATAGGTTCATGACACAAGAGAATGATCATACTAATAGAAGGGGTCATAAAACTACCTCTACAAATGCCCAAAATTCCAACCTATTCCACATGAACTATTTCCAAAGGTCGAAAAGGAGGGTAATCGGGTTCTGATGAGTGTCTTTATTGGTTCATGGCACAAGAAAATGATCAAACTAATAGAAGGGGTCATAAAACTATCTCTACAAATGCCCAAAATTCCAGCGAAAGCCTTGCAACGTGAACTATTTCCGAGGGCTAAAAAAAAGAGATTAATCGGATTCTCATGAGTGCTTTTTGTAGGTTCATGGCACAAGAGAATGATTAAACTAATAGAAGGGTCATAAAACTAACTCTGCAAATGTCTCAAACTCCTACGAAAAACTTGCCAAATGTGTGTGTGCTTGGCTCCGAAATGTTTAAAAAGAATATGGCTCTTAGTTTTAGAAGTGTAATGTTTAACGTCGATTTTTTGTTTTATTTTCCAGCTGTACCTCTTCTTTTGTTATGGTAGATATGTTGTTTTACCTTTTTTGTCTTTTTTTGTCTGGCCTCGATCTTTCTTTTTTTTAAGTTTTGAAATGTCAAAATAACGGTTTGGTCACTGTTGCGTTTCATTTTTTGCTTCATGTAATTTCAGAAATGTTGTGTTAGTTTATATTCTCGCTTGCAACTTACTTTTTTCTTTCCTTTTTATATATTTTTTCTTATTGTTGCTGAAATGTTGTGTTAGCTTTTTCTGTCTGTCTGTATTTTCGCCCGCAATGGAGTTTTTCTTTTATATTTTTTATCACCGTTTTTTTCTTTCTCATTGTTGCAGAAAGTTCGTGTTAGCTTTTGTTTGTTTTCACCTTCAATTGACTCCTTTCGTTTTCCCTCTTCCTCTTTTAGATTCACAAGCATCAAATTCTTTTTTTTCTATTAAGATTGTCAAAATAAATTAGTTTTTCTTTATCGTTACAAATAATCAAAATAAATCCGTTTTTTTCTTAACTCATTGGTACGCGTCATTAAAATACAGTAGCTCTTATTAATCTTATTGGTACACGTGATAAAAAAATTGTTTAATTATATCGATACGCATGATCAAAATATATTAGCGTTTTTGTTTAATTTCATCGGCGCACGTGTTGAATATTACTTCTAGTTTTTTATTTTTATTTTATCGGAACTCGCATTCGAAATCAAATAGTGTTTTTGTTTAAATTTATTGAAACTTGATCAAAATGAATTAGCGTGTTTTTTTATATAATTTCATCGATACACGTGTTCAAAATTTATTATACTTTTTATATTTTTTTTTTCTCGGGACTCACAATCAAGATACAGTATTTTTTTTCCATTTTATCGTTGCCCTTCACCAAAGTCCAATGTCACGTGATCAACATTCCATCAGTACAAGAAGCATATAGGATCAGTGCTCAGGGGGCTTTATTTCTTTATTTTCTTTATTTTTTGACAGTAGAGAGAGGTGGAGTGAAGAAGGGAAAAAATGATAGGTCGCATTTATATTGTATTTATATCTTCCATTTTTCGCTAGTATTATAAATTCTACTGAAAGATAAAGAGTTTAAAGAAAAAAGTTAATACTTCTGTTATATATTCCATTATTGGTTCAGAAAAGTAGAATAAAAAGCTAAAAGGGCAAAAACAAAATGTCAGAAAAGTCCACTCATCACTGATCCTATGAAAAAAATAGGAAAGGAGCAGCCAGAAGAGAGATCACATGCCCGTGAGTTGCTTCCTTCACCGTAAAAAAATATAAAAGCATTGTGCGAAAACTACTGACTTATGATAATGGCTACTGCAAAATGCCTCTTGGATCTAACGAGGAGTTCTGAGCATTTACAGGACTGGAGACTCTAGTAATAGCTTGACCCTTCTTCTTTAACATGAACCTAAAGAATGGGGGCAGGTCACGGGGTGGGCGGTGATGGGAGGGAAAAGGCTTATTCTTGAACATGTCAACTCCCCAAGCACACGTATTTGACAGGGCTGTCGTAAGAGTTCTGAGCATTTCCAGGGGTAGTTTTATGACCCTGGTGGTAGACTGACCCTTCTACCATGAACCTAAAGAAACAGGGCGGGTTAATGGCAGAGAAAACTTATACATTACATTTCAACGCCCAGGCCCACACATATTTGACAAGACTTTCGTAGGAGTTTTGAGCATTTGCAGAGATAGTTTTGTGACCCTGGTGGTAGTTTGACCCTGCTTCTGTACCATGAACCTAAAGAAACAGGGCGGGTCACGGGGGGGTATATAGGGTTAATAGGATGGAAAACAGTCACATCCTTAAACATATCAACTCCCCAAGCACACATATTTAACAATGAGTTCTGGGCTTTTTTAGGGTTAGCTTTATGACCCTGGTGGTAGATTGACCCTTCTTCTGTACCATGAACCTAAAAAACACTCAGTAGAATCCGACTGATGACCTTTCCGGCCTTTGAAAAGAGTTGGTTTGAGCGCCGAATGCGTCTAAAAATACAGACCAAACACTGTCGCTCGCTTTGCTCTCAAAATTTTCTCGCGTCCACTTAACAGGCAGCCACGGTTGCCAACTCTCCCGGGACACCACGAGCTGCACTGAGTATTTATGAACCAAACTGGACCCCGCCTGTGTGGGGGGTTTTAATCGAGTGTATGTACTTTTTTTTTTTTTTTTTTTGGGGTGGGGGCGATTTAGAAGTTTTTTTTATTCCTGTTTTTCTTTGTATTTGTTTTTTTCTGCTCTTTTCTTTCTAGTTCAAGTGTTTTTTTCTTGTCTTTTTATCGTGTGTATATCGTGTTCTTGCTTTCGAATTGATTTTTGTTTCTATTTTCTTCTCGTCTATTTCCTGCTCTTCTTTTTCTTGTTATTCAGACGTGGAAGATATCTGTTTTCTATTTATTTGTTGTCTGGTCTTCTATTGTTTCATATTTTTGTACTTTTTTTCCGTGAGTTCATCGTATTTTCTGTAGTATTGCTTTTTTATTTATTTTCCTCTGCATTTTTTCTTTTCTACTCATTTTATTTTATTTACGTCAGTTTTGTCCTATTTTATTTTCTGGGCGTCCTTTGTTTCCTATTTTTGTACTTTCTTTTTCGTGTGTCCATCTTTTGTGGTTTGGAATTGCTCTTTGTTAAATATTTTCCTCTGCTTTTTCTTCATTTTTTGTTTTCTTTTTTTAGTTTGTAAATTTCCAGTTTTCTCCTCCTTTGTTGTCTGGTCGTCTTTTGTTTATTTTAATTTTGTACTTTCTTTTACAACTTTTTTTCTATAATTGTTTCTTTCGTTTCGTTTTTCGTTTTTTTTTTTTTTCTTAGCACAAGATTTCAGTTTTCTCCTCCTTTGTTGTGTGGTATTGTTTTCTTTCTTTTTGTGTTTTTTTCATTTTAGAATTGCTTTTCATCCAAATTTTCCTCTTCATTTGCTTCTTATTCTTTGCCTTTTTTCTTGTGTCATAATTTTAATATTTCTGCTTTCTCCTCATGTTGTTGTCCGGTCGTCATTTATTTTTTTTTCCTATTTTTAATTTTGTTTATTTCTTTACAACTGCTTTTTCACTTATATTTTCCTCGGCATTTGTTTGTTTTCTGCTCCATTTGTTTTGTTTTTTCATACGTGCAAGATTTCAGTGCAGTCCTTCACTTTTCTGGTCTTCATTTTTCTTTCTTTTCTTTTTTTGTTTGTTTCGGAGATGATAAATTACTGCTGCATCTCTATCATTTTTTTTCTCAAGTGATATATTACAGTTCTGCCCTCATTTTCTCCTCCACCTTTCTTCCTTCATTTATTTATTTCGTTTTCTTTCGAGTTAAGCTTTGTCACTATGCTGTTACAAGTTCAACCCTTTCTCTGCTTTGCTAAACTATTTACAAGCTTATTATTTTCTCCTCCACTTTTCTTCTTTCATTTTCTTCGGTTTTTCTTCCGAGTTAAGCTTTGTCACTATGCTGTTACAAGTTCAACCCTTTCTCTGCTTTGCTAAACTATTTACAAGCTTATTATTTTCTTCTCCACTTTTCTTCTTTCATTTTCTTTCGTTTTTCTTCCGAGTTAAGCTTTGTCACTATGCTATTACAAGTTTAAGCGCCTTTTCTGCTTTGCTAGACTCTTTACAAGCTTATTACTTCCTCCTCTACCTTTCTTTTATTAATTTTCTTCGGTTTTTCTTCCGAGTTAAGCTTTGTCACTATGCTATTACAAGATTAAGCCTTTATCTGCTTTGCTAGACTCTTTACAAGCTTATTACTTCCTCCTCCACTTTTCTTCTTTCATTTTCTTCGGTTTTTCTTCAGAGTTAAGCTTTGTCACTATGCTATTACAAGTTTAAGCCTTTATCTGCTTTACTAAACTATTTACAAGCTTATTATTTTCTTCTCCACCTTTCTTTTTTCAATCATTTTCTTTCGTTACTGCTACGGTTACAGTTTTGTTACTCTACTATTACAAGATTAAGCCTTTATCTGCTTTACTAAACTATTTACAAGCTTATTATTTTCTTCACCTTCCTTTTTTCATTCATTTTCTTTCGTTACTGCTACGATTACAGCTTTGTTACTCTGCTATTACAAGATTAAGCCTTTTTTACTTTGCTATTACAAGATTAAGCCTTTTCTGCTTTGATAGACTATTTCCAAGCTTAGTCTTTTTTCAACTTATGCGTGTGTTTGTCCGCCGAAATGTTTACAAATCTGGCCCTTGTACCCTTCTTCTATTACTTTGGTTAGGAATTTAAAACCTTGATTGAACCTTTTCCTTCTCTTTACTTCTAGGTATACTGGAATATGCGATGGCAACAATAACTATATGTTCTTTAAATCTCTTCATCTCTCACTACAATCACCAAAACTAGAGAGAGAGAGAGAGAGAGAGAGAGAGAGAGAGAGAGAGAGAGAGAGAGAGAGAGGAATATACAATTTGCTCCTCCCATATAGCCTAATAACAACATCGTAATTCCTGGAGCCAGATAGTAATGAGAGTTAGCGCCTGGAACTCGAGGAGGAATGCTGCGAAGTTAGAGAAGGTTAAGAAAGGCAGACATAAGGTGTAAAAAAATATCATCTTCCCATATAGCCTTGTTGCAGCATAGTAATTCCTGTAACCAAATAGAAAGGGTGTCAGACTACCTGGGACTGAGCTCAAGGGATGCTGCGAAGTCGGGAGAGGTTAAGAAGGGCGGGAATAAGACACAGATGACATTGCTCTTCTCAGATATATAGATACATTAATATTTGGCCTTGTAATAGCATAGTAATTCCTGTAGCCAAATAGCAAGGGTGTCAGACTACCTGGAACTGAGCTCAAGGGATGCTGCGAGGTCGGGAGAGGCTAAGAAGAGATGATATTGCTATTCTCAGATATATAGATTCATTAATATTTGGCCTTGTAATAGCATAGTAATTCCTGTAGCCAAATATAAATGGTGTCAGACTACCTGGGACTGAGCTCAAGGGATGCTGTGAAGTCGTCAATATGCCACAAATGACATTGCTCTTCTCAGATATATAGATACATTAATATTTGGCCTTGTAATAGCATAGTAATTCCTGTAGCCAAATAGAAAGGGTGTCAGACTACCTGGGACTCATCTCAAGGGATGCTGCGAAGTCGTGAGAGGTTAGAACAAGCTGGAATAAGACACAGGTGACATTGCCCTTCTGAGATATATAGATACATTAATATTTAGCGTTGTAATAGCATAGTAATTCCTGTAGCCAAATATAAATGGTGTCAGACTACCTGAAACTGAGCTCAAGGGATGCTGTGAAATCGGGAGAGGTTAAGAAGAGATGATATTGCTCTTCTCAGATATATAGATTCATAAATATTTAGCGTTGTAATAGCATAGTAATGCCTGTAGCCAAATAGAAATGGTGTCAGACTACCTGGAACTGAGCTCAAGGGATGCTGTGAAGTCGGGAGAGGTTAAGAAGGGCGGGAATAAGACACAGATGACATTGCTCTTCCTCTGCTTGCTGACTCGCTCCCTCGCTGCTGGCTAATGGAAGGGAAAGCTCTTAAAACGTCCATCCCTTACCTTACCTCTGTTCCACCTCTTCCTCCTCCTCCTCCTCCTCCTCCTCCTCCTGATCTCTTCCTACTTCTCTTCCTCTGATCTGGAAGCTGAATAGTGATTGCTTGGATTAAACTCTCTCTCTCTCTCTGTCTCTCTATCAATCGCTATCTATCTATCTATCTATCTGTATCTGTCTATCTATCCAGGTCTCCATTCTCAGTCTCCCCCTCTTATTATTCCATTCCTTTACTCTCTCTCTCTCTCTCTCTCTCTCTCTCTCTCTCTCTCTCTCTCTCTCTCTCTCTCTCTCTCTCTCTCTCTCTCTCTCTCTCTCTCTCTCCGGAGCCTCGGCTCAGGTGTTCTCGTAATCAACCACCTGAGCCAGAGAGAGAGAGAGAGAGAGAGACTACACCCTCTCTGTATTGGTGTTTTCTCTTTAAAATCGTATTAAAAATGGATGAAAGTTCTTGTTAAAATGCGTAGAAAATAAAAGTGCGTTTGGTACTTATGTGAAATGAAACGTTGTAATGAGAGAAACGTTTATAATTGTGTGTGTGTGTGTGTGTGTGTGTGTGTGAGAGAGAGAGAGAGAGAGAATAAAACAGTGTGCTCAGTTATCGCCTAAGGAAATCTTCGCTAATTGGAATGTGTTGCTTTAATGGGCCAACTAAGAATAAAATGTAGCGGGGATGTAATGGTGTGTGTGTGTGTGTGTGTGTGTGTGTGTGTGTGTGTGTGTGTGTATACCTCTCTCTCTCTCTCTCTCTCTCTCTCTCTCTCTCTCTCTCTCTCTCTCTCTCTCTCTCTCTCTCTCTCTCTCTCTCTCTCTCTCTCTTTTTTGCGAAACTAATGCTTTTGTCTCCCATCCAAAGTTGCGTTTTCTTCATCTTAAAGTCGGATAGAAAACGTGCATCAATTGCCTCTTTTACGGGGAATCCTCGAAAAATTAAGCACACAGCGTCTTATTAGGTGCATCAGGAAAAATGTATTGATAGTTCTTGTTCGCTTTAAATTTTGTACATTTTTGGTGGGGAATCACGGAGACGATTATGATTGTTTACTATTGTTTGTTTGCTTGTTTGTTTTATATTTAATGACAGCGAGGAAGAGATGGTGGTGGTGCTGGGCGTGATGGTGTCTGTGTGGTAATGGTTTCAGAGAGGGGGGGGGGGAGGGGGGGGATCAGTCGGCAGGTAGACCAATCACCTATTCATCCTCTCTTACGTGCTGGTAGATAAATGTGTACCCGAAGATGCCTGGGAAAGGTGAACTGTGGTAACCCGGGTGCCCCCCATGCCAAGTGCCCCAGGGAAATTTAAATAGATCCAGGACTTGAAACCTCTTAAAAAAACAGCATCTAACTCTCTTTAGGCAGATCCAACTCATTTCAAGGGGTTCAAAATCTCATAAAAGGGTTTCAATTGTCTTCCGAAGGACCCAACTCTCACCCAAATGTCCCTCTTACTCATCACAGGCTCAAAGGCTAAGGCGATGGACATGAGCTCTGAGGCCACGCGCAGCTTTAGCGTATGATCCAATTATAGATAGATATATTATTATTTTAACGCGGGAGAAGGTAGATATCTTGACGCCTGGAGGATTTGGCTTTGATGGCGAGGCTGTCAAGTGTCAAGTCTAGGGTATTATGTTGAGGCCCTCACTTGCCCTCTCTTATCGTCCTTATTTTTTTTTCTTTTCTCTTTTTCTATTTTCCTTTTCATCGATCTTTCTTATCATTATATTTTCACAGAGGTAGATGTTTTAACCTTATTTTTCTTTTCATTTTCCTTTCTTTTTCTATTTTCTTCTCTCATTTCCTTCGTTATATCTGTATCATATTTTAACAGGGGAGATGTTTTAACCCCTGGAGTCTGGCTTTGATGGGGTGTATTAGTGTCTGAATATCCCACCCTCCCCCCTCCTCCTAGCCCTTCCTTGATTTTCCTTATCGTTGAGTTAAAAGTAAGATGTCCATTTGTTGAGCTTTGGGAACCACTGACACATAAGCCTTGCCATTCCCCTCCTTGCCCCTGCACTTCACACGCATGATTAACTCTCTCTCTCTCTCTCTCTCTCTCTCTCTCTCTCTCTCTCTCTCTCTCTCTCTCTCTCTCTCTCTCTCTCAGACACAAGCAGAGGATATTTTTGTTCTTTACATCAGAGGACACGGCTCAAGGGCAATAAAAAGAGTAAAAAAAAAAGCTAATCCCCGCTCCTATATGATAAACATGGAAGAGACAGGAATGATGGTTTGTAGAATAAGAAAACAAGAAAAGCAACAAGTGGGAGAGAGAGACAGACAGAGAGACAAAGACAGAGAGACAAAGACCCACCCCACCCCGCTTCAACCCCCGAGGTCTTAGGTCACACAGTAAAGCTCTAAAAGGGATCTTAGCGTAGCGGCGTCAGCAGTCCTTTCTCTCTTTCCCGCCGAGTTACCGCCGCCCCGAAGCCACCCGCCCTCCTGTCCCGCCCCGAAGCGCCCATCAACACCAGCTTATGGGGTGCTTGTGCGTCGTCCTCCCCCGGGTGTTGGAAGCAGTGAGAGAATGCGCGCCAGAACGAGGAAGGAAAGAAAGGAAGAGAGGAGATAAAAGTACGTAGTGTGTTCTCTTTCTCCTCCTCTCTCCTTTCTTTTGTTTTCCTTCCTCTTCTTCCCTCTCTTCTTATGCGATCGTGGTGTGTGGTGGTGTGTGGTGTGGTGTGGTGTGGTGAGGAGGGAATGGAACAGAGTGGGGTAGAGTAGAGTAGAATAGAGAAGAGCGGAGTGGAGTTTCTGTACTAATAATTCGACTACTACTACTACTACTACTACTACCACCACCACCACCACCACCACTACCACTATCGCTACTACTGCTACTACCACTGCTACAACCACTGCTACTACTACTACTACTACTACTACTACTACTACTACTACTACTACTACTACTACTACGACCACCACTACTACTACTACTACGACCACCACTACTACTACTACGACCACCACTACTACTACTACTACTACTACTACTACTACTACTACTTAATCCCGTTCAGAAAAGCCATGTAATAGTGAACAGCCAACGTTGAGTCTCCAGGAAAATTCTTAATAGAGATTCTGTTTTTTACTCTGTTGCCTCTGTTGCTAATTTTCTTCTTTTTCATTTTGGCGTTTTTTGTGATGGCGTGGGAAGCTTGCATGGCCTCTCGAGAACACCTTAGTAAACAAAATTCGAGACTGTTTGTGTGGGACTTCTCTTCGCTTTAAGGAAAATTATAACATGACAAATATAAAGATTGAAAAAATTGTAGATGGTTAAGAGGCTAATCCTGGAGATCTATACGTGTTTGTGTGTGTGTGTGTGTGTGTGTGTGTGTGTGTGTGTGTGTGTGTGTGTGTGTGTGTGTGTGTGTGTGTGTGTACAAATCCCCCCTCCCACACTCACAAAATGGTACAAAATCAAGAGCCAAAGTACTAGATATCGCTCGTGTGTGTGAGAAATCTTGGTCTCAAATGAGGGAAAAGAACCGAGAAAAAGAAAGCGAACGCAGTATGTAATCTTTCTCCTGGACGCTGCGTAGTAATGATTCTTCCAGCGAGCGCCGGTAGTGGTGTGTGGGTGTATGTGTGTGTGTGGGTGTTTTGGGGGGGGGGGTAGTACGCCTCTCCAGGGAAGTCTCCAGAAACAACAACCGTCGGGTCATATTTTATTTTCGGCGCCAGGCACACGTATTTGACCAGGCTTTCGTAGGAGGTGTGGACATTTCCATCACGTATTTGACCGGACTTTCGTAGAAGTTGCGGGCATTTCCGGGGGTAGTTTTATTTCCATGGTGGTAGTTTGATCCTTCTTCTGTACCATGAACCTAAAGAAACACTCATTAGAACCCAACGCGTGACCCTTATGACCTTTGGAAGTAAGGGATGTGAGGGGTGGAAGAGTCTTAAACACATATTTGACCAGGCTTTCGTATAGGGGTTCTGGGCATTTCCGGGGGTAGTTTTAGGTCCATGGTGGTAGTGTGACCCTTCTTCTGTACCATGAACCTAAAAAAACACTCATTAGAACCCGACACACACACACACACACACACACACACACACACACACACACACACACACACACACACTAAAAAAAAATTGTAGGTTGGAAGTTTCGTTCGTGAAAGTACAGAGGAATTGCTTATAACAGTGGTGGTGGTGGTGGTGATGGTAGTGGTGGTGATGGTGGTGGTGGCTGTGGCGGGGGATAGGATAGGGGGGGTCCTGTTCCCAATTCATTAAGATTCGAGTGTTCAAAGTGGACGCTATTGATTAACATGTAAATTAAAATGAAAACTTCTGGCCCGCGAAAACGAGCAATTCAAAATATTCGGCCTTTCATTTCCGTCCTTTTTGTTTTTTATTATTTTTTTTCGTCTTTTTTTTTCCTTTTTTTCGTTCATTGTCTGTCCGCCTGTTTGTGCATAAATGTGTGGGTTTGTTTGTTTGTTTGTTTTCTCTGTCTGTCTGTCTGTGTCTGCCTCTTTCTCCCCCTTTATTTTTTTGTCGTTTCCTTTTTATCGTTTTTAATTTAATTTTAGTTTTCATTTATTGTTTTTCATTATTTTTCTTCCATTCAACGTCTGCTTGTTTGTATTTATATGCGTGAATTATTTCTCTCTCTCTCTCTCTCTCTCTCTCTCTCTCTCTCTCTCTCTCTCTCTCTCTCTCTCTCTCTCTCTCTCTCTCTCTCTCTCTCTCTCTCTCTCTCTCTCTCATTAAAATCAATGTTTCTTTCTCAGCATCCCTTCATAATTACTTTCACTGTTAATTTCTCAAAGGTCTGCGTTTCTATTTTTTTCTACCTTTTTTCTACTTTATTTCAACGTTCTTATCCTTGTGTTGATAATTACCCCTTTTACAAATTCGAAAGTGCTTATTTTCCTCAGCTTTCGCATTCTTTTTTTTCTTTGTCTTTCCATGATGCTTCTGGGAAATCTTGGGTTCCATTCTGATTTTTTTTTTTTTATTTATATTTTTTAAGAGAACGTTTTCCTCATCCCTTTTTTCCTTTATTTTTTTGTTTTTGTTTTGGTTACACTGAAATTTCTAATAACTCATAATTATACATTGCTTTATTATTACTGAACCGTTTTATTACCTCAGTTTTTCCTTAATTAATTTTATGTATATTTCTCACTAACCGATAATTTACCAATCCACCGGTTTTTTTTTTCCAGATCGCTTCCTTCAACTTTCTTTGCCGTAGCTATCTTCATTCCTATAACTCTCTAACTCTACTGTACTCAAGTTTTTTTTTTTTTTTTTATCTTCACCTTGCTCTATCTGCACGCGATTTACTTTCTCATCAGCTCTCCTCCTCCACTGATCTTCTTCTACCTCTTAAATTCCAATGCAATGTTCTTCTCTTTCTATCTTCTCGATATTTTTCCACTCTTCTGCTCTCTTCTTGTGCTACTGATGCCTCCCCCCCCCCCCCTCACCCCGCTGCACTCGACTTTCTCTCATCCTATACTGTCCTATACCAAACCCCTTATGCAAGGTTAATCTTCATCTTTCATCCTCATTCACTTCACCCCTGGTAAACCCTTCCAATCTTCCTTCATCTGTACTCCTGCTCTAACTCTTTCAAGAGGAGGGTCCAAGAGGATCAGGACACCCTCCCTCACTTTCGCTTATCTTTGGATTCTTTTCTTTGGATTCTTTTTTAGCAGCAGGAGTTTTTTTTTTTTTTTTGCTTATTTTTTTTTTTTCCTTGGCTGTTCTCCTGCTGTTTAAAAATATTACTCTCATCTAATCACTTTTCTCTCTCTTGACTCACTACTATTATTATTTTCATCTTTCCACCTGGTTCTTTCTCTGACCAACGATTAACGATTATTACTCTCATTCATCTACCTGACTCCTTTATTTTCCAGTCCGCTTTCTTCACATTTCCGCGCCTACGTTCATTTCTACAACTCTCTAAAAGGCAATATATTTCTTTTGTCATCTCTCCACCTGGCTCTCTGTCCAACCATTGATTAACCAGTCCACCGTTTTTTGCGAAGTCTGCTTTCCACGCCTTCCCCTCCGGCTTTCCACTTTCATTTTCATAATTGTCAAACGTTACTGCATTCAAGGTTATAATTTTCATCTCTCCACCTGACTGCCTTGACTAACCAACGAGCCAACGAGTTAACATATTTATACATACACTTAAGACAATGACATTTTTTTCTTCTATTTTCATTATTTTTACAACTCTAACGTCACTTTATATATATGGTTTTCTGCCTGAACTATGATATACTTCTGTTATTTTCATCTGTTCACCTGGTTCTCTCTTTGACCATCAGTTTATCACTATTAATATTATTTATCCATCTGGTTCTCTCTGTCTGACCAATGATTTCACACTCCACCGTTTTTGCGAAGTCTACTTTCCTCACTCTTCCTTTCCTGCCTTCACCTTTATTTTTACAACACTAATATCACTTTTCTCAGGGCAATGACGTTTTTCTTTATTTAATCTATGTACTCGTCTATCTTTCTGACCAACATTTTTTCTACTAACTATTATTTTTACAACGCTAACATCACTTTTCTCAGGGCAATGACGTTTTTCTTTATTTAATCTATGTACTCGTCTATCTTTCTGACCAACATATTTTCTACTAACTTTATTATTTTTACAACGCTAACGTCACTTTACTCAAGGCAATGACGTTTCTTTTTTTAATTTATGTGCTTGTCTGTCTTTCTAACCAACGATTTTCTACTTTTTTCATTATTTTTACAACTCTAACGTCACTTTACTCAAGGCAATGACGTTTTTTTATTTAATTTATGTACTTGTCTATATCTGACCAACGTTTTTTCTACTGTCTTCATTATTTTTACAACTCAAACGTCACTTTTACTCAAGGAAATGACGTTCTGTTTTTGATTTATGTACTTGACTAATGTTTCTGACCAACGATTTTCTACTATTATTTCCATCTCTCTACCTGCCTCTGTCTGACCAACTGAACTACCGCTCCACCGTTTTTGTGAAGTCTGCTTTCCTTACTTATTTCCCTGCTTTCACTTCCACTTCTACCTGACTTTACTGCACTTGGTTTTTATTTTCATCTCTTCCACCTGTCTCTCTCCCTGACCACTGATTCACCACTCCACCGTTTTTGTGAAGTCTCCTTTCCTCGCCTATTTCCCTGCTTCCACCTCCATTCTCCTTGACGTTACTGCTTTCTAGGTTTTTATTTTCATTTCTTCCACCTGTCTCTCTCCCTGACCACTGATTTACCACTCCACCGTTTTTGTGAAGTCTGTTTTCCTCACTTATTTCCCTGCTTCCACCTCCACCTCTCCCTGACGTTACTGCTTTCTAGGTTTTTATTTTCATCTCTTCCACCTGTCTCTCTCCCTGACCACTGATTTACCACCCCACCGTTTTTGTGAAGTCTGTTTTCCTCGCCTATTTCCCCGCTTCCACCTCCATTCTGCATGACGTTACTGCTCTCTAGGTTTTATTTTCATCTCTTCCACCTGTCTCTCTCCCTGACCACTGATTTACCACTCCACCGTTTTTGTGAAGTCTCCTTTCCTCGCTTATTTCCCTGCTTCCACCTCCACCTCTCCCTGACGTTACTGCTTTCTAGGTTTTTATTTTCATTTCTTCCACCTGTCTCTCTCCCTGGCCACTGATTTACCACCCCACCGTTTTTGTGAAGTCTCCTTTCCTCGCTTATTTCCCTGCTTCCACCTCCACCTCTCCCTGACGTTACTGCTTTCTAGGTTTTTATTTTCATTTCTTCCACCTGTCTCTCTCCCTGACCACTGATTCACCACTCCACCGTTTTTGTGAAGTCTCCTTTCCTCGCTTATTTTCCTGCTTCCACCTCCATTCTGCATGACGTTACTGCTTTCTAGGTTTTTATTTTTATCTCTTCCACCTGTCTCTCTCCCTGACCACTGATTTACCACTCCACCGTTTTTGTGAAGTCTGTTTTCCTTACTTATTTCCCTGCTTCCACCTCCACCTCTCCTCACTTATTTCCCTGCTTCCACCTCCACCTCTCCTCACTTATTTCCCTGCTTCCACCTGCACCTCTCCTCACTTATTTCCCTGCTTCCACCTCCACCTCTCCTCACTTATTTCCCTGCTTCCACCTCCACCTCTCCTTGACGTTACTGCACTCTAGGTTTTTATTTTCATCTCTCCACCTGCCTATCTCCCTGACCACTGATTCACCACTCCACCTTTTTTTTTTGTGAAGTTTGCTTTCCTCACTTTTCCTTCCCTCCGCCCACCTTCATTTCTACGACTTACCTGGAGTCTGGGTGGACGGGTGCGTGTCACGTCCCGACAGATTGACTTACGGCTCGAAAACTCTGCCATTTCACAGCTTTTTGGGTGGACGTCTGATTTCTTTTTATTTTATTTTACTGCTTTAACTTTCTGTGCAGTCCTGATGTTTGAGGGTGGGTGGGAGGGGGAGATTGTGTGTGTGTGTATGTGTGTGTGTGTGTGTGTGTGTGTGTGTGTGTGTGTGTGTGTGTGTGTGTGTGTTTAAGGTAAGGAAGACAGACCAAAAACTATATCGAGAAAAGGAAGAGAAAAATAATAAAGAGAAAAAAAAATGGTTATGTTCTTAAGATTTATATAATTTTCCTTTCCGTTACTTCCCATGTTTTTTGTTTATTTTTATTTGTTTATCTTCTTTTATTTTACTTCTCTACAATTATTTAACTTCCCTCCCTGTGTGTGTGTGTGTGTGTGTGTGTGTGTGTGTGTGTGTGTGTGTGTGTGTGTGGGAGTGTGTGCGTGCGTGTGTAAGCTTTTTCATCCCTGTTTTCATCTCATTATATCACTTTACTTACTTACATTCCTGACAACTCATTCTGGTGTGGCGATATTTCTTTTTACAACTATACTTTCTGTTTTCCAAGTCGCGTGTGTTTCTTATGCGACGTTTTCATGTTATTTATATATTACACGAATTTATATATATTTTTTCGTGTCTTAAATTTCTCGATGCGAATTTTCAGTAAATGTATCTAGTTCTTGGCACCTGTCTATTATACTCATCATATTTATCTATCTCATCGTCTATTTTAACTTATCTATTCATTCTTTATTTTACTACGGGAGTTTTCGGTAAATATATATAGTTTTTTGCACCTGTCTATTAATTTCATCATATTTAACTATCTTATCTAATTTTTCCTTATCTGCTCATTCTTCATCTTACTATACGGGAGTTTTCGGTAAATATATATATATCTAGTTTTATGTTTTTGGGCTCATTTATTTATCTTGTCTCTAATTTATTTCCTATTTATTTCCTTCTCATTCTACACCAGTTCCCGTTAAATATATATCCTAGTTTTTGGCCCAATCTATTATCATATCTCCTATTTATTCATTTTTATTAATTTCCTTCATTTTTCTACGCCAGTTTTCGGTGTGTTTTTGGCGTATATCCATTTATCTTATTTCTTGTTGATTTCCTCTTTATTATTTCTTCCTTCATTTTTCTAGTCCAGTTTTCGGTAAATATTATATGTGGTGTTCGGCGCCGTCTGTCATGTGTCGGCGCCGCGTTCGTGTGTGGCGGAAATTAAAGGTCTCGGGTGGGCTTCCAGGTAATAGAGGTTGCCGGGTTGTGTTTCAGAAGGTGAGGGGGGGGGGGGGGGAAGAGAGAGAGAGAGAGAGAGAGAGAGAGAGTCAGTCATTTAGTTAGCCAGTCAGTGATCCAATTAGTCAGTCAGTCAGTCAGTCAGTCCGTCATCCAACCAGTCTGTCAGTCAGTCAGTCACTCACTCACTCACCAGTCAATCACTCAGTCAGCCAGTCAGTCACCCTGTCAGTCAGTCACTCATTCTCTCACTCAGTCAGCCACCCAGTCAGCCACCCAGTTAGTCAGTCAGTCACCCAGTCATCCAGTCACCCAGTCAGTCACCCAGTCAGTCAGTCAGTCACCAGTGAAAGACCCGCCGCCGGTAACTGAATCAAAGAACTACAGCACAAAACAACAACAACAACAACAACAACAAGGCTGATGATGGTTATGACGATAACTCCCGCGGTGCTGCGTCATCACCAACTTGGCCTCACCTTGATTAGGGACGCTGCTAATTACTGAGGAGGTGGTGGTGGTGGTGGTGGTGGTGGAGGTGGAGGTGGTGGTGGTGGAGGTGGAGGTGGTGGTGGAGGTGGTGGTGGTGGTGGTGCCTCGTCTTGTGTCTGTCTAGCGTGGAAAATGAAGTCGAAGGGAAGGGGAAGAGGAAGAGAAGGGAAGGAAAGGAGTAGAAGAGAAGGGGAAGGGGAGGCAGGGAGGAGAAGGGAAGGGGAAGAGGAAGAGAAGGGAAGGAAAGGAGCAGAAGAGAAGGGGAAGGGGAGGCAGGGAGAAGAAGGGAAGGGGAAAGGAGGGGAGGAAGAGGGCTAGAGGAAGGGAGGGATGGAGAGAAGGGGAAAAGGAAGAAAAGGAGGGAAAGGGAAGGGAAAGAAGGGAAGGGGAGAAACGGGGACGGAAGGAGAAGGGATGAAGGAAGGGAGAGATTGAAGGCGGAAGGAATGAAGGAAGAGAGAGAGAGAGAGAGAGAGAGAGACTGGGTCCCCACTCTGCTGCGACGACACCAAGTTAACGAATTATCCACTTTCTGTCGCCGTCTCTCTCTCTCTCTCTCTCTCTCTCTCTCTCTCTCTCTCTCTCTCTCTCTGTTTATTTTATTATTCTCCTCTTCTCTTCCCCTTTCCTTCCTTCTCGCCCTGTTTTCCTCTCCTCCTTTATCCCTTTATCCTTTAATCTCTATGTTCGTAAGTGTGTGTGTGTGATGTACTAACGTGAGTGTAAGAATGCATTAAAGAGAGCTTGACCTTAGGGGACCTGAAGGAGGTGTGAGGAGGAGGAGCAGGAAGAGGAAGAGGAAGAGGAAGAGGAAGAGAAAGGGATAGGGATAGGGATAGGGATAGGGAAAGGGATAGGAATAGGGATAGGGAAAGGGAAAGGGAAAGGGAAAGAGGAGAACAACTTAAATAGCCTCTATCGGTGTTAAAAGGAGGAGGAATCTTTTTAGAGACACTTTTCTAACGTTTAACCTTATAACAAAAATGAATAATGGTGGTGATGATGATGATGATGATGATGATGAGGAGGAGGAGGAGGAGGAGGAGGGGAAGGAGGAGGAGGGGGAGGGGGAGGAGGAGGGCGACAAGGAGAGCTCGACAAAGATAATCTGGAGGAAATGTGAGGAAGATGAGGAAGAAGAGTAGGAAGAAGAAGAGGAGGAGGAGGAGGAGGACCTACGTAGCCGCGCCTGCTGTCAAAGAAGAGCACGAACTTGACAGCTAATTAAAGGTCATTGAACTTCTAACTTCATTGACGGGAAAGGGACTCCTGCGAAACACGTTGCAACATGTTTGAGTCTTCCTGCGTTTATGATTTAATGTCTGCTGTTTAGTTTGCCTCTCCGACACCAGATGGCCGAGGTCAGTACTGTTAGACGCCTCCTCCTCTTGCACCAACTATTTCCAGAGGCCGAAAAGAAGGTCAATCGGGTTCCATTGAGTATTCTTTTAGGTTCATGGTACAGAAGAAGGGTCACACTACCACCAGGGTCATTAAACTACCCCTGGAAATGCCCGAAACTCCTACGAAAGCCTTGTCAAATATGTGTTCTTGGGCGTCGATATGTTAAATAATACAGCGCTGAGTCTAATGGACGGGGCTGTGTGTGGAGGTCTTTCTCTTATTATTTATTACAGGGAGGCGAGAAGAAGGGAGGGAGGGAAGGTAGGAAGGGGAGGAAGGGATGGTGACAGGAAGGGCGAGAGACAGAGAAGAAAGACAGAAAGGAAGATGAGACAGAGAGTAAAGGAAAGGAACAGAGGGAATGGACGATAGGAAAGGATATAGGCAAGGAGTGAATGAGTGATTTTGTAAAGAAAGGAAAAATGGGAGAAGAGACTGAAGGAAAGAAGGTAGAAGGGAAGGTGAGAGATGGAAAAGGAATGGGGCTGAGGGAAAGAACAGTAGATGATATAGAAAAGGAAGGAAGGAGGAAAGGAAAGAAGGAAGTAGAGTGACAGACAGACCAGAATAAAGGCAAAGAGAAGGAAAGGAAGTTGACAGGAAGAAAAGGAAGAAAGGAAGGAGATAGACAGGAGTAATGGAAGGCAAAGGATAGAAGGAGAAGGAAAGGAAGGAAATGGAATGAATGATGAATTAAGGAAGGAAGAAGGAAACGAAGAAAGAAAGGAAATGAAAGAAAAAAGACAAAAGCAGAAAACAAGGAGAAAGAAAGAAAGGAAGGAAGGATGGAAGGAAAGGAAGAAAGGAAAAGACAAATGCAGAAAAACAAGGGGAAAGAAAGAAAGGAAGGAAGGAAGAAAGAAAAAAGAATGGAACAAAAGAAATGAAGGAAACAAGCAAGAAAAAGAAAGAAAAAAGTCAGACAGGAAAGCAGAATGAAAAGAAGGAGGGAAGGAAGGCAGGAATGAATGAAGGAAGGAAGGAAGGAAGAAAGAAGGAAAGGTGGAAGAGGGAAAAAGGGCGAAGTAGAGAATGTAGACAGCACTGAGACTTAACTACGTCTATACATTCTCAAAGGCTTCAATACGGCAGAATAGACTCCATCAGAACATGAATGAAAGCGTCTGATGTGGGCGATAATGGACAGGCGGCTTGTTAATAGGAGCAGACAGTGTTGTTGTCGTTGTTGTTGTTGTTGTTGGTGGTGGTGGTGGTGGTGGTGGTGGTGGGGTAGTGGTGGTGGTGGTGGTGTACATCCTTCTCTTGGTTGGCTTGTCACGTTCACTCTCTCTCTTGTCCTTTCTCTTCATTCTCTCTCTCTCTCTCTCTCTACACACTTTTTTTCATGCTTTCCGCTAAATCAAACACAAAAACAACAACAAAAACAACAATAATAACAGTAACAGTAAGTCCACACACACACACACACACACACACACACACACACACACACACACACACATTATTATTTTCTGTGTGTGTGTGTGTGTGTGTGTGTGTGTGTGTGTGTGTGTGTGTGTGTTATAACAATATTGTGTCCCAAACAGCCGAAGCGAGAGAACTGTCTGTGCTTCTATTTTTTTCGGGTGTCCTACTAATGGAATATGTGAAATCCCTCTCCCCCTCTACACCCTCTCTCTCCCTCCCCCCTCTCTCTCCCTCCCCCTTCATCCCCCTCCTCCTCCTCCCCCTCCTTCCATTACTTTGCCCAGAGCTTTGTGTGCGTGTGTGTGTGTGCGTGTGTGTGAGTGTGTGTATGTTTTTTTATGTCAATGTTGATGTGTTTTGTTGTTTTAATGTGTTCATGTTACTGTTGCTTCCCCTCTGTCTGTCTGTCTGTCACTTCCCACCTCTCTCTCTCTCTCTCTCTCTCTCTCTCTCTCTCTCTCTCTCTCTCTCTCTCTCTCTCTCTCTCTCTCTCTCTCTCTCTCTCTCTCTCTCTCTCTCTCTCTCTTTTTATGTATGCATGTATCTATGCATCTATATCTATCTGTGTGTGTGTGTGTGTGTGTGTGTGTGTGTGTGTGTGTAATGGTCTTTAACTTTATCATATATATTGAAGTTGTTGTTGCTGTTTGTTGTTTTACTGCTCAACACTAAACAAGGAAAAACAAAACGGGTGTTAAAAAAGTGTCACATTACGTTTGGCTTGAAAGTTATGCGTTCACAAGTAATTTTTTTTCTATTTTCTTTTTATTTTATTTTGTACTTTTCCCACACGAGTCAAGACACTTTCTCTAACCAAAATTCATCACACTTTCGATACTTCCTTCTGTCTGCTTAGGCTTCGTGGTGCAGTGGTTAGCACACTCGGCTCACAACCGAGAGAGCCCGGGTTCGATTCCCGGGCGGAGTGGAAAAATTTGGGCGGCTTTTCCGATACACTACGCCCCTGTCCACCCAGCAGTGAATGGGTACCAGGTATTAATCGGGGGTTGTGTCCCGTCTCCTAGGATCTGTTCTCTTCTCTTATAATTCCTTCCCCTTCCGTCTCTCTCCGGCATATGACCACAGATGTTGCGCCGACTAAACGAAACTTTCCAACCTTCCTTTTGCCTGTCCTCTTTTTTCTGTCTTCTGTTCACTCTTTAGGAGCTGTGATTTGTGGGCTTCCCTTTTTTTCGCCCTTTTGAGACTGATGAATCGGAAATATCACGGATGAGAGAGAGAGAGAGAGAGAGAGAGAGAGAGAGAGAGAGAGAGAGAGAACAAAGAAACAAAGAAGAAAGAAAGAACAGAAAGAAAAAAAGAAGAAAAAGAAAAGAAGGAAAGAACGATAAGGAAAAAAGACAGATAGATACGAAGCGATGGATATAAAGATAGATAAATGGAGAGGTGGATAGATAAGCTAGATAGACAGAGAGAGAGAGAAAAGAGAATGAAACAGAGGCAGAAACAGAAAGAGCTCATGAGTCAGAGAGAGATAGAAGGAAACCGAGACAGAGACAGAGAAAGAGAAAATGAGCGGCGCTGCAGGACACTGGGAAGAGAGCGTGTGATGAAGGCGCACTCTGGCGGTAAGAAAGAGAATGTGAGATACACGAGACCCGGGGGAGCAACAAGGCAAGGTGGGAGGAGGAGGGGGGGAAGATATAGGGAGGAGGGGAAAGAAGGAAAGGAGGGAAGAAGGGAGGCAGGAGGGAGAGATCAAGAGAGCGAAGAATAGGAGAATGACCAAGAGAAAGAGGAAGGGAAGGAGGGAGGGATACAGGAATACAGGGAGGGTGTAAGAGAGAGGAAGCAAGGATATAAGGGAGAGAGGGAGAGATAGGAAAAAAATGTTGGGAAAGGGAAAGAAAGGGAGATAAAGGGAAGAAGGGAGAGTAGGAAGTTTAGGAGAATACTGGGAGTGAAAAGGGGAGGGAAGGAATGGAGGGGGAGGAGAGGGGGAGGTCAAGAGAATGGGGGAGGTATGGAGGAAGTGGGAGAGAGGGAGGGAGGAAGAAGAATGAGGGAATGGGTGAGAGGAAAGGATACCAAGAGAAGAAGGGAGGAAGAAGGGATAGTGAGATAGTGACCTGGGAGAGTGAGAGAGGGGAAAGGGGAAGGGAAAGGGAAAGGGGGGAAAGAGGAAGAAAGGGAGGAAAGAGGAAAGGGGGAAGAAGAGGAGAGAGAGAGAGAGAGAGAGAGAGAGAGAGAGAGAGAGAGAGAGAGAGAGAGAGAGAGAGAGAGAGAGAGAGAGAGAGAGAGAGAGAGAGAGAGAGAGACAGAGACAGAGACAGAGACAGAGACAGAGAGAGAGAGATCAATACACCCGACAAGATCCTTAAAAACTTGCCCAATGGTGAGGTCCTAAAAATCTTCACCTGCAAAACTTCTCCTTACCCGACGTACTCCGGATTTATGCATGATCCTCCTCCCCTTCTCCCTTCGAGCCTTCTTAAACCTGATGGTGCAGAGAGGTCAAGGTCAAGGGAGGTCAGGTCATTCGCATCATAACCAGGGATGTCGTATGTGCGTGCGCGCCGGCTCGACAAATCTTTCCCCTGACATCAGAATTTCGTCGATTTGGGCTTGATTTTAAGGGGGACTGAAGCATCTGAAGCCTCTCTCGAGTTAGTGCCTTCGTGGGTGATAAACATCCTTTGTCTGTGTCTGTGCGGAGTGGACGATGTTAAACGAAGCTACGAAATACAAAGAAAACATCTGATATACAACCTAACCTTATGAGAGGAACATCAGCGCCCAAATATTACAATCTCTCGTTTTTTGGCTATTCCGTTACGATCAATTCCTCCAACTTTCGGGCATTAAAATACAAAGAAAACATATGATGCACGACCTAAGCGTTCTTATAAGAGAGGAGCAGCAACGACCATATTATATTAGTCTGTTTTTTTTTTCTTTTCTTTTTTTCTGTTCCGTTACGATCAATTCCTCCAACTTTCGGGCATTAAAATACAAAGAAAACATATGATACACGACCTAAGCTTTCTTATAAGAGAGGAGCATGAGCGACCATATTATATTAGTCTCGTTTTTGGGGCTATTCCGTCATGATCAATTTCACCAACTTGCTAATATCATATCCATACTTTCTATAGCCCCTCGGCCTGTATGCCTTACCCTGCAGTGATAACCTGAAGAAACATAGACGAGGAAGAAGAATGAGGAGTTAATACATGATAGCTTCAGTGACAGGTGAACATAAGGGAAGGAACAGTTTAGAAAATAATATTGGAAGGAGTGAAAAAGGGAGAAAGAGAAAGGAGGAAGGAAGGATTGGGGGATAGAAAATGAAGGGAAGTGGGAGGGGAAGGGGGAAGAAGGGAGAGAAGACTGAGGGAGGCATGCTGGGAGAGGAGGGGAAAGGGGAATCAAGGGAAAGAGGTGGGGAAGAAGAGAGGGATAGAAGCATGTTGGGAGGTTGGGAGAGAGAGGGACCGAGGGAATAGAGACACAATGAAAGATAAAAGAGGAGTTTGAAAGAAAAATTGAATGAAAGATTGAAATGAATGACTGGGGGATAGACAAAAATAAAAGGCAAACAGGAATATGAGTTAAAGAGAAGTTAAGATTGATTAAAGGATAGAATGAATAAAAAGCAAAACAAAAAAAGAAAAAGAAAAAGATTGGAGAAAATAGATGATGGATTAAAAGGAGAAAATAGAAAAACATACAGGAATAGAAGTAAGAGAGAGAGAGAGAGAGAGAGAGAGAGAGAGAGAGAGAGAGAGAGAGAGAGAGAGAGAGAGAGTGTTTGAAGGATGGAAATAGACAGACAGACGGACGGACGGAAGAAAAATATGAGAAACATCCGAATTGGGTTAAAGTTGTGTTGGAAGGAAACAAACCGAGGAAGGCTGGAAGGTGAGGGAATTGAGTTATAGGAGGAGGAGGAGGAAGTGGAGGAGGAGGAGGAGGAGGAGGAGGAAAACACAACGAAAACACTCGTCTTCTCTCTTCTTCCTTAAGTGTTTGGGAAGGAAACGACAAACACACACACACACACGCACACACACACACACACACACACACACACACACACACACACACACACAAGATTTACACTCCCTTACTGCCTTACTTACATATTAATCCTCCTCCTCCTCCTCCTCCTCCTCTAATCTGTCACCCATTTATGTGCACATCTCGAATACGTACATAGCGTGTGCACCATTCATGTCCAACACCTTCATGTACACACAGAATAAAGCCTCGGTCACACATTCACGTATCAAGCCCACGTATGCTCACGTATGTGATTTTTGGCCCATAGTGGCCACACGCGGGTGTGTTGCCGCGATCACCTGGATACGTGTCAGGGGCCGATGTGCGTAAAGCTTGCACGGTCAACATAGGGACGCCATAACGTAAGTACGAGGTAATGCGTATTAAGCCTACGCACTACGCAAGCATGACGTGACGCTTACCCGAATTGCCCCGACAAGAGGCCACACCCCCACAAGTAGTGCGTGGCAGAGCACGTAACACCCACGCACGTGTACCGCATGTGTACCGTGGTGCGTTACGACCCTGCGTCACCCTCACGTTATCCCCACGCACGTCGGTGGGTAAACGTGAGAGGCACGTACATAAGGGCCGTGCTGCACACCTGTGACTGCGGTTCCCGTCAACATCTACCTGCAGCAAGAAGTACTCCCCTCCTGCTGAATCAACATGGAGAACATTGAAGACAACCTTGCCCTTATAACACCAGCAAACAGCCATAACACAGAATTAATGGAGGCCATCCTGGAGTATGTGCACGCCATGGTACTGGTGTTAGTTGTGAAGGTCCACCTTGCAAGTGAAAAAACTGAAAAAAGAGGAGGCCGAGGAGGGTTTGGGCTTGGCCGTACCTGCAAAGAAGAGTGGAGCTAGGCCACTAAGACAACCTGATGGAGGAGCTGGCAACCGAAAGTCCAGAACTGTACAGGAATTTTACCCGGATTGACAAGGACCTCTTCAGTGAAATAGCTGAACTTGTCACACCCCACATTCAGAAGCAACGCACATTCTGGAGAGAATCCCTTGAGCCAGGCCTGCGTGTGGCTATCACCATACGTTTCCTCGCCACGGGTGACTCATACAAGAGTTTGTAATACTCATTCCGATTAGCCCACAACATCATTAGTTGCATTGTACCAGAGACCTGCAGGGCTATTGTTGCTGCCTACGGAGATGAGGAACTGCAGGTGCCACAAACACCAGAGGCCTGGAAGCAGGTTGCCCGCGGGTTGTTGGAGGTTTGGGTGACCCTGAAGCTAAAGAAGCCCCCTTCCTTGATCTCTTGGTGGTGTCCTTAGGCATAGTTGAAAGCAGTGGCGACAAGGTCTACTGACGAGGGCGCTGGCGGGGGTGAGAGGCGGTGGTGGTGGCTTCGAGGTATATGCTGTTGCTAGTCCGAGAGAGGAACTGAAGCCTCAAGCCCGCCGCACGGCGTACACACACCATGCACAACGTTGCAACGTCGTCGTGGGTACCCGAGGAGCGGCGCTGGTGATACGGATGCTCCTGCACCGCGTGAGGACCCACGCATTGCGTTGCGGGAACAGGGGAGCAGCGTGGGACCACGTGTAAGCGCCCCGCAAGCACGCCGTAAGCGCCACGTTGTACGCGTGGAGCCACGTAAAATGGCGGATGACGTGAGCAGCCACGTATCTTTTGAACATGTCGAAAGATGCGTGGCTCCCCACGCACGCTCGGGTGGTGCGTAGCGACCCCCAGTCTCCGCCCCGTATGCCCACGTACATAAATACGCATTACGGGACATTTACGTAGTACTTACGTAAGCGGTTGCCGACTACCAATTTATGTTCGTGCGTGGACGTACGTGGCTTGATACGTGAATGTGTGACCGAGGCATAATGAATAACTGTGTGTGTGTGTGTGTGTGTGTGTGTGTGTGTGTGTGTGTGTGTGTGTGTTAATATAGCTTAGTAGGGAAACTTAGATGGCGTGGGGATGAAGTAGAGAGGATAGAAGGGATTATATGTAAGAGAGAGAGAGAGAGAGAGAGAGAGAGAGAGAGAGAGAGAGAGAGAGAGAGAGAGAGATAAGGGGGCTGTTCGGGGTAGTCTTATCATTGTAAGTCTTTTCTCTGTTGTTTTAATTATCCTCAAAATTCATCTTCTCTTCCTTCTCCAATAAAATCACTCCTGGTATTGTGTAGGAGGTGGAGGAGGAGGAAGAAGGTGGAGGAGGAGGAAGAAGGTGGAGGAGGAGGAAGAAGGTGGAGGAGGAGGAAAAAGAGGAGGAGAATGAGCAGGAGAGAGAGAAGAGGACGGAGAGAGAGAGAGAGAGAGAGAGAGAGAGAGAGAGAGAGAGAGAGAGAGAGAGAGAGAGAGAGAGAGACACACACACACACACACACACACACACACACACACACACACACACACACACAGGCTCAAGGATACGTCATAATCAGTCACTCAGCCATTAATAAGTGGATCCATTGAAGCAGTCGCAGTTCTGGTTAATAATCATCCACTGTCTGATAAAACCTTAATGTATAAATGATGTCCTTTGAAGCTGCCTCGACGTGCTAATTATTTTTTTGCTCTTGGTTGAGATAAATGAAATTCCTGGTTTTTCTTACAATATTTTTACGCCAAAGGAAGTTGGATACCTGGATGGATAGATAGATAGATTAATAGATAGATAGGAAGTAAGTTAATAATTATTTTTTTGCTCTTATTAGATATATGAAATTCCTTTTTTTTTTCTTTTTTACAATATTTTTTTACACCAAAGGAAGATGGATGCCTAGATAGATAGATAGATAGATAGATAGATAGATAGATGCATGGATAGATAGATGAATGGATAGATAGATTAATAGATATAGATAGATAGTAAGTTAATATAAGATAGATAATTGAATAGATGATAGATAATCAAATAATAGATATATAAGTAAGTATAAAATAATGAACAGACATATATAGAAGAAGAAGAAAAAAGATAACTTCAATACAAAAAATAAATCTCGAGAAAATAAAGAAAACAGAAATATATATTTAAAAGATTAATTGATAAAGAATGAGGGGGAAGAAACGATTTATCTGCAACACAAAGAAAGAAAAAAAAAACAGAGGTCAGTATTATCCCCCCGTAGCGATAATTAACATTTATTTTTTATTCCAAGGTTAATATTTTATTTGTAACATGTACGGTCAAGATTCACTTCAATTTTACCATCTTCGTGTTCTGTGTACGGTTAGAGTGTTTAGTATCATTTAGGCTAATATTTGCTCTCCCTTCCTCGTGTCATTTTTTTCCTAGTGTTTTCCTTATCGAATTTAAGGTTAATATTTTCTTTGTAACGGGTATGGTAACATTGTCCCTCAGTCTGGGCGTTTTCTTCCTGTCTCTCTATAATTGACAAAAAGGAAGATCATTTAGCTTAATATTTACTCTCCCTTCCTCGTTTAATTTTCTTCCTAGTGTTTTCCTTTTCGAATTCAAGGTTAATATTTTCTTTGTAACGTGTACGGTAATGATTCCCCTCAATTTAACCATCTTCGTTTTCTCTCTATGGTTAAGAGTGTGGAGCATCATTTAGCTTAATATTTACTCTCCCTTCCTCGTTTCATTTTCTCCCTAGTGTTTTCCTTTTCGAATTTAAAGTTATTTTTTTCTTTATAACATGTACGGCAACAATTTCCCTCAGTTTGTGCGTTTTCTTCCTGTTTTTCTATCGTTGACAAAGTGGAAGATCATTTAGCCTAATATTTACTCTCCCTTCCTCGTTTCAATTTCTCCCTAGTGTTTCCCTTTTCGAATTCAAGGTCAGTATTTTCTTTATAACATGTACGGTAATGATTCCCCTCAATTTAACCATCTTCGTGTTTTCTCTATGGTTAAGAGTGTGGAGTATCATTCAGCTTAATATTTTACTCTCCCTTCCTCGTTTCAATTTCTCCCTAGTGTTTTCCTTTTCGAATTCAAGGTTAATATTTTCTCTGTAACGTGTACGGTAATGATCCCCCTCAATTTAACCATCTTCGTGTCCTCTTTATGGCTGACAGTTTCTAGGAGCACTTAGGTTCATATTCACCCTCCCTTTCATGTGTCGCTTTCTTCCTGTTTTTTTCCTTTTCGTATATAAGGTTAATATTCTCTTTGTAACATGTACGGTAATAACTTTCTCTCATTATGGTCGTTTTCTTCATGTTTTTTTATGGTTAACAGTTTGTAGGAGCACGTAAGTTCATATTCACCCTCCCTTTCATGTGTCGCTTTCTTCCTAGTTTTTTTCTTTTCGTATATAAGGTTAATATTCTCTTTGTAACATGTACGGTAATAACTTCTCTCATTATGGTCGTTTTCTTCATGTTTTTTTATGGTTAACAGTTTGTAGGAGCACGTAAGTTCATATTCACCCTCCCTTTCATGTGTCGCTTTCTTCCTAGTTTTTTTTCTTTTCGTATATAAGGTTAATATTCTCTTTGTAACATGTACGGTAATAACTTTCTCTCATTATGGACGTTTTCTTCATGTTCTGGTTGACAAGGTGGTGGTGTTACTTCAGGTTCATGCTTTCCCTTCGTTACTTGGTTAAAATTCCTTCCATGGTCCGTTGATGGCTGACAGACTGACGGACTCTTGGGGCTTAGCAGGTTGACGGGGCGGCGGGCAGTATATACCTTAACATCTACCTTCCCTTGCGTTGGTCATTTTCTTCGTGCATGTTGGCGTGAGGGCTGACGGTGTCCTCGTGCCCGCTCAGGTAATCAGTTAATGAGGGCGAGGAACTCAAGCATTGCACCTGTATTATAAAGGGAACCCTAGGGGAGTGAGGGGGCAGGAAGGAAGGGAAAGGGAGGGTACAGAGTGGCGTGTAGGGGTCGGGAGAAGGGCGTGGAAGCAAGGGAAGACACATTATAAGGTAGTGAGACATCGGGGTGGAGGGGTGACCAAGGGGTGAAGGAAGGGGGGAAGAGGGAAGAGGAAGGAAAGAAGAGAGAGAGAGGAAGAGAGAGAGAGAGAGAGAGAGAGAGAGAGAGAGAGAGAGAGAGAGAGAGAGAGAGAGAGAGAGAGAGAGAGAGAGAGAGAGAGAGAGAGAGACGGTTGGAGGATAGAGGAGAGGAAAAGGAATAAGAGAGAGAGAGAGAGAGAGAGAGAGAGAGAGAGAGAGAGAGAGAGAGAGAGAGAGAGAGAGAGAGAGAGAGAGAGAGAGAGAGAGAGAGAGAGAGAGAGAGAGAGAGAGAGAGAATGTGAGAGAGAGAGAAAGAATGTGAGAGACAGACCATTGTACCCTTCCCTCTTCCCTGTCCGTCACCCGTCACTGGGATCGTTACTCTGACCCTCCTAACGTTACTTCGGCCGTCACGTGACTCGCCTGGAATGCCGTGACGAGGAAGAAAAAAGAGGAAAAAAAAGAAGAGGAGAAACTATTTTAACTTTGAGCGTAATTACCGTCCGCGTCAATTCCTTAAACACGGTAATCTCTGCTGGTATTTCAGAATGTCTTTTTTCTATCTTTCTCTTTATCTGCTCTTTTTGATCTATCTACATATATATTTATCAGTATCTATATGCATCTGTCTACTTTCTATCTGTATATCCAGCTATCTACTTGTCTATCTATCTATCTATCTATATCTATCTGTATCTCTGTCTATCTGTATATCTATCTCTTTTATACATAAGGAAAGACAAAGAGACTATATATTAATTTCCTCTGATGTGATAAGATATTGATAGATTAATGGAGAGATAGATAGATAGAGAGAGAGTTGGAGATAGAAAGAGCATATATACGTAAACAGTCACTAATTCCAGCAATAACCACGATTTTAATAAGTCAAGACGAAGAGAGAGAATAGATTGTGATGTAATTGGATACAGAGAGAGAGAGAGAGAGAGAGAGAGAGAGAGAGAGAGAGAGAGAGAGAGAGAGAGAGAGAGAGAGAGAGAGAATAGCTGCAAAAAAACTCTTTCGATCTTCCAATCCTCCAGTTACTAAAACACGTCTGCTTGCTGCGGTGAGGCATAGCTGAAAAGGCCAAAATCTACACTATGGAACAAATATTCTCTCTCTCTCTCTCTCTCTCTCTCTCTCTCTCTCTCTCTCTCTCTCTCTGACTTTTTTTTTATTTTATCGTTCACTTTTCTTCTTTCTTCCCCCTTTTCTCTCCCTCCTTCCTCCCTGTTTTATCTTCCCTCCTCCTCCTTCCAACTTTTCCCTCCGTTTCTCTCCCCTCTGTGCATGTGTGTAGATAGATAGATAGATAGATAGATAGATAGAAAATGGATCGATGGCGCGTCTCGAAGAAATAGAAAACTGAGAATAAGAAATACCAGCAGAAAATAGGAGCTCCGCATTGGTAGTGAAGGACATGAACTTGACAAAGACAGACAGACAGACGGACAGACAGGCAGACAGACAGACAGACAAGCGTGAGAATGAATACGTAGAAATGTGAGGGAGTTTTTTTTTATTACACAACTGGAGAAAATAACATAGACAGGCAATGAATATGGAAGCAACAGATAGGATGAAATATAGTTACAGACAGACGAAGTGACTGACTGACTGACTGATTGGCGAAATGACTGACCGACTGACTGACTGATTGGCGAAATGACTGACTGACTGACTGACTGATTGGCGAAATGACTGACTGACTGACTGACTGACTGACTGACTGGTGGAATGATACGAAGACGAAGAATAAGGGAGAAGAAGAAGCAACAGAGGAAGATAAAAAAAACAATATCAATAGAAAGAACCATAAGCTGAAAAAAAGATAAAAAAAAAGATTGACAAACGGGAGAAAAGCAAAAAAAAAAAAAACATTGCAAGAACAAGAAGCTGAAGAAAAGAAGAGAAAGAATAAGACAAGAAGAAGAGGAAGAAAGGAAAAAAAAGAAAAGAACAATTGTAAGATCAAGACAGAGAAACAGGAGAAAGAGAAGAAAAAAGGAGCAAAAAAGAAAAGACAAAAAGAAAGAAGAAAGAGGATCAGTTATAAGAAACAAAGGCAGAAGAAAAAAGAAATTAAAGCTTGACAAGAAGAAAAGATAAAAAAACAATTACAAGAACAAAAAATAGAAGCAAAAGAAAAAAATGAACAAGGCAAAAAAAAAACAGGACAAATACAAGAAGAACAAGAAGTAGAAGACAAAAAAGAAAAAGGCTCAGACAGACAGACAGACAGACAGACAATAGGTTGATAAACAGACGGACAAACCGACATACAAACAAATCGACACATAAATAAATTAACACATGCATACGTACATACAGACAGACAGACACAGACAGACAGACACAGACATACATACATACAGACAGACAGACACAGACAGATACAGACAGACAGACACAGACAGACACAGACAGACACAGACAGACAGACACAGACAGACAGACACAGACAGACAGACACAGACAGGCAGACACAGACAGACAGACAGACAGACAGACAGACAGGCAGACAGATAGACACGACAGCATTACCAACACTCCATAGCCGGATATACGAGGCTGTCTTTCTCAATAGGCGACACTGACCTTTTAGTTGACACGAGGAACAAAATAAAAAATAAAAATAAATTGCATCATTAAGTCTCGAATTCACGATAAAAGAAAAAGTTTTATTCAGTTTTGTTTATTCATTTACGATCTTTTTTATTCTCTTCTCCGGAACTCATCGCTGTGTGTGTGCGTGTGTGCGTGTGCGTGTGTGTATGTGTGTGTGTGTGTGTGTGTGTGTGTCAGTAAGGTAAAATGACAAACGCTGAATGTCAATCTCTAACAGATAAACTAGAAATGATAAATAAAAAAAAAGTGTAGGATTGCATTCACAGCTTTTTAATACCAGAATATCTCGTCCGTTCCATGTCTTTCTACCTGTCTGTCTGTATGTGTCTACCTGCCTGTCTGTCTGTCTGCCTGTCTGTGTGATTGTCCGTCTTTTGTATACATAGTTAAGTAGACTTATCTATCTATCTATCTATCTATCTGTCTCCTGTCACACCAAAAGCATATCAAGTAAGGCAATGTCGAAACTAATATAATAACAGAGACTACACACACACACACACACACACACACACACACACACACACACACACACACACACACACACACACACACACACACACACTCATACAAAAAGCCCCCCTTCCCCCAGACGCACCCCCCCCCCACACACACACAACCCCCCTCCCTCGCTACCCCCCCCATACACACCATCCTCAACAAAACACAAACACTCGCAATAACAGCCATCACAAGGAACACTAACGTCCGGCCGTCCCCGTTCTCTGTAAGGGGGGACTGTTATGTTAAGCTGCGGCCCGGTGCGTGGGAGAGGGACTTGCATACTGATGACGGCCGGTGACTGGAGGGAGGAAGAAGGCGAGAGGCGAAGAGGGCCGACCAACGATCCCTGTAATGGTGTCGTTCGGGCCCTTATGCTCGGAAGGTCGAGGCAGAGAGGATAATGCTGTTTGGGGAGATTGTACTTAGAAGCGTTGTAAGATATTGATTTCTACACTAAAGATGATGGGAAAGAACAGAGCACAACGTAGATAACTGACCAGATGTACGGATGGTTGAGGTAGACAGAGGATAATGTAGTTTGGGATTATTGAACTTGAAAGGTTATGATGTCGTATTATCTTCACTCCTGGACTAAAAATGATGAAAAAGAACAGCTCAACGGAGACCAGAGATTCCAAAGGTTAAGTCAGACGGAGGATAAAGTTGTATGCTGTTAATGTACTCAAAGGATTAGTATTAGTCCCGTAAGATTATTATTTCTACACTAAAGATTACGAACATGAACTGCTCAACGGAGATAAATAACCAGAGATTCGAAAGGTTAAGTCAGACGGAGGATAAAGTTGTTTGCTGTTAATGTACTCAAAGGATTAGTATTACTCCCTTAAGATTATTATTTCTGCACTAAAGATAAAGAACAAGAACACATAACAACGGAGGCAAATGACTGGATATTCGAAAACAGAACTACAAAGACGAGTCATCTGAAATCTAAAAGTCAAAACAGGTCGGCTGGCTTTAACGTTTTCAGTCAGCGGAATAATGAGGCAGCGATCACCCTTCACTCGGTGCTTTCGCCGGGGACAGAATCCGAATATATTGTCTTTGGCCGAGCACGGAATTCGAAAACACTTACATGGTCAGGATGCGTTTTATCTCCCTCCAAGTTTTTGATAGGAGGTAACTTTCCACAATGCTGAGCGGAGAAATCGAATTAGCGTACAGTAGAAGTTTAGAACCTCTCTGAAATGTTAGTTTGTGGAAAGTAGACGGAGTATAAATTAGTAAAAAAAATATACCACCGCACTCCTCTGTTTATGCCTCCAGCTGCCTTCTCGACCCTTCACGGTTTACGCAGTCTTCTAAGTACATAGAGGTTGACGCTATTGGGGGTTCTGGCAGAGGTTTAAGACCGGTTCCCCTTCCTGACGGCACGAGGCGGCACTGGGACCGTCTCGCCTTAGCTCATCACTTCCACGGCGTGAAATTCTAACCTCTCGGCCACCGTGTCTCTTGATCTTACACTTTTATTCCCGTGTAAATCATGTTATATTACGTTTAAGAATCAAAAGTTTATGATCCACAGTATATTTCATTTATCATCATACTGCATCAAGGCCACTCTTTATTTTTCACTTTTATGGGAGCGGCGATTAGCGGGCTTTTTTTTCTACACCTTCTTTTTGTTGCCCTTGAGCTGCTTCCTGTACTGTAAAAAAATATATAAAAGAAAAAAGGAAGTCTTCAATAACTGTTTTAAATACTCACAGAATCAGGTTATAAAATTATGTGGTATATCTAAAATCTGTAGTTCACAATAAGTCGTCTCTCATCCATCTCCCAGCGACTCTAAGCACTGAAAGAATGTATTTTATTACTTCCTTAAATTATGTTATATCTGAACAGCTTGAAATTATGTGAAGTCTAAAATCTATGGTTCGCACTAAATCTTCTTCAATTCAACTTCCAACAAAGCTAAATATCGAATACAAGAAGTCTTCCATCGCTTTTACTCGCCGGTATCATATGACCAGTGCAGTTGCGGCGCCATGATTTTATTCCAATCAATCAATCCATCACTTTCTCAACCTCACAGAAAATATTGTTATTCGTGGTCAGTTTGAATGTATGTGGAGTTAAAAATCTTATGGTTCACAGTAAGTTTCCTTCCATTTATCTTTCAACAAAGCTAAATATCGAAAAACAGTTTAAAAGGCTTCCATCACGTTCTCAACCTTATAGAAAATATTGTTATACGTGATCAGTTTAAAAGTATGTGGAGTTAAAAATCTTATGGTTCACAGTAAGTCTTCTTCCATTTATCCTCCTACGAAGCTAAACATTTAAAAACAAAAAAGGTCTCCCATCACTTTCTTAACCTCACAAAAAATGTTAAACTGTAAAAAAAATTCTGTAAATTTTACAGAAAATTCACTGGGAACCAGGCTGCCAATTTTTTTCCGTAAAAATCACAATTATCTGTAAACAAAAATTTCCGTAAAAATTGACAGCTTTTCTGTAAATGCTGTTCCGTAAATTCTACTTTTTCTCTGTTAAATTTTTCAGGATTATTTCTGTATACCATTTACAGGAATTACTGGTAAAAGAAATGATAAAATGTATTTCTCAATTTTATTGTATTTTACTAGAATTACAGTAAAGACCAACATTATGTGTAGTTTACAGGAACTTGTGAACAACTTAAAGTATCAATTTTTAAGAAACTTATCATTAATTTGATATATTGAGGTTATATCCTGAATCAACAGGAATGTTTTTTTTTATGACAACAGTAACCATTTTAAAAGTAAAATGCAGTAATCTCTCCAATATCCACCCTAGTTATAAGCCAAAGGGCCGTCCGGATAGGGCTGCGCCGTAACCCTCTGGATAGTGACTCTTACCGTCCGGATAGCCAACCGGACAGCTGCCTGGATATGACGAGTCCAGATACTGGCAGTCCAGATATTGGAGAGATTGGTGTACTACAGAAACGTGACTAGAATAACTTCAACTAAGTACACTTCGGGGACCTTTTATGAATATGAAATATTCTTTTCTTATTTAGCAGATCTTCAGTATCACACATCCACCTGATGTGGAAAAATATAAGTACAAAAATATTTTTTGCCTCACCTGAACTACAGTAAATAAAAATAAGTTCACTGTTTCCAGTCTCTTAAAACGTTTTTGGAAAAATAAACAAGGTATTATTTGTACAGTATGTGTTTAAGAAAGAGAAGAATGAAAGGAATCCATGGACTGAAATATGCAAGGAATGCCGATCTGACAGTCTAGCTGAATACTTTTAAAATAAAAAGATTTAAGTCATCCCTTTAGAGGAAGCAAGGCACCAACCCTTCCCCTATCCACCAGTCCCATTACCAATCCTTCCCCTATCCACCAGTCCCATTACCAATCCTTCCCCTATCCACCAGTCCCATTACCAATCCTTCCCCTACCCACCAGTCCCATTACCAATCCTTCCCCTATCCACCAGTCCCATTACCAATCCTTCCCCTATCCACCAGTCCCATTACCAATCCTTCCCCTACCCACCAGTCCCATTACCAATCCTTCCCCTATCCACCAGTCCCATTACCAACCCTTCCCCTATCCACCAGTCCCATTACCAATCCTTCCCCAAACCACCAGTCCCATTACCAATCCTTCATCCACCAGTCCCATTACCAACCCTTCCCCTATCCACCAGTCCCATTACCAATCGTTCCCATCCCCACCAGTCCCATTACCAATCCTTCCCCTATCCACCAGTCCCATTACCAATCCTTCCCCTATCCACCAGTCCCATTACCAATCCTACCACTATCCACCAGTAACATTACCAATCCTTCCCCACCCACCAGTCCCATTACCAACCCTTCCCTATCCACCAGTCCCATTACCAATCCTTCCCTATCCACCAGTCCGATTACCAATCCTTCCCCTATCCAACAGTCCCATTACCAACCCTACCCCACGCCACCAGTCCCATTACCAACCCTTCCCCTATCCACCAGTCCCATTACCAATCCTTCCCCTATCCACCAGTCCCATTACCAATCCTTCCCCTATCCAGCACTCCCATTACCAATCATTCCTCTATCCACCAGTCCCATTAACAATCCTTTCCCTACCCACCAGGCCCATTACCAATCCTTCCCTATCCACCATTCCCATTACTAAGCCCTCCTCTATCCACCATTCCCATTACTAATCCTTCCCTTATCCACCAGTCCCATTACCAATCCTTCCCCTATCCACCAGTCCCATTACCAATCCTTCCCCTACCCACCAGTCCCATTACCAACCCTTCCCCTATCCACCAGTCCCATTACCAATCCTTCCCCTATCCACCAGTCCCATTACCCAACCATACCCGATCCACCAGTCCCATTACCAATCCTTCCCTATCCACCAGTCCCATTACCAACCCTTCCCTATCCACCAGTCCCATTACCAATCCTTCCCTATCCACCAGTCCCATTACCAATCCTTCCCTACCCACCAGTCCCATTACCAACCCTTCCCTATCCACCAGTCCCATTACCAATCCTTCCCTACCCACCAGTCCCATTACCAACCCTTCCCTATCCACCAGTCCCATTACCAATCCTTCCCCTATCCACCAGTCCCATTACCAATCCTTCCTCTATCCACCAGTCCCATTACCAATCCTTCCCCTATCCACCAGTCCCATTACCAATCCTTCCCCTATCCACCAGTCCCATTACCAATCCTTACCCTATCCACCAGTCCCATTACCAACCCTTCCCCTATCCACCAGTCCCATTACCAATCCTTAACCTATCCACCAGTCCCATTACCAATCCTTCCGCTATCCACCAGTCCCATTACCAACCCTTCCCTATCCACCAGTCCCATTACCAATCCTTCCCTATCCACCAGTCCCATTACCAAACCTTCACCTCTCCACCAGTCCCAGTACCTATCCTTCCCCTATCCACCAGTCCCATTACCAATCCTTCCCCTATCCACCAGTCCCATTACCAATCCTTCTCCTATCCACCTGTCCCATTACCAATCCTTCCCCTATCCACCAGTCCCATTACCAACCCTTCTCCTATCCACCAGTCCCATTACCAATCCTTCGCCTATCCACCAGTCCAATTACCAATCCTTCCCCTATCCACCAGTCCCATTACCAATCCTTCCCTATCCACCAGTCCCATTACCAATCCTTCCCTATCCACCAGTCCCATTACCAATCCTTCCCCTATCCACCAGTCCCATTACCAACCCGTCCACTATCCACCAGTCCCATTACCAATCCTTCCCCTATCCACCAGTCCCATTACCAACCCTTCCCCTATCCACCAGTCCCATTACCAATCCTTCCCCTATCCACCAGTCCCATTACCAATCCTTCCCCTATCCACCAGTCCCATAACCAAACCTTCCACTATCCACCAGTCCCATTACCAATCCTTCCACTGTCCACCTGTCCCATTACCAATCCTTCCCCTATCCACCAGTCCCATTACCAATCCTTCCACTGTCCACCTGTCCCATTACCAATCCTTCCCCTATCCACCAGTCCCATTACCAATCCTTCCCCTATCCACCAGTCCCATTACCAATCCTTCCCCTATCCACCAGTCCCATTACCAATCCTTCCCCTATCCACCAGTCCCATTACCAATCCTTCCCCTATCCACCAGTCCCATTACCAACCCTTCCCCTATCCACCAGTCCCATTACCAATCCTTCACCTATCCACCAGTCCCATTACCAATCCTTCCCCTATCCACCAGTCCCATTACCAATCCTTCCCCTATCCACCAGTCCCATTACCAATCCTTCCACTGTCCACCTGTCCCATTACCAACCCTTCCCCTATCCACCAGTCCCATTACCAACCCTTCCCCTATCCACCAGCTCCATTACCAATCCTTCCCCTATTCACCAGGCCCATTACCAATCCTTCCCCTTTTCACCAGGCCCATTACCAATCTTTCCCCTCTCCACCAGTCCCATTACCAACCCTTCCCCTATTCACCAGTCCCATAATCAATCCTTCCCCTATCCACCAGTCCCATTACCAACCCTTCTCCTATCCACCAGTCCCATTACCAACCCTTCCCCTCTCCACCAGTCCCATTACCAATCCTTCCCCTATCCACCAGTCCCTTTACCAACCCTTCTCCTATCCACCAGTCCCATTACCAACCCTTCCCCTCTCCACCAGTCCCATTACCAATCCTTCCCCTATCCACCAGTCCCATTACCAACCCTTCCCCTATCCACCAGTCCCATTACCAACCCGTCCCCTATCCACCAGTCCCATTACCAACCCTTCCCCTATCCACCAGTCCCATTACCAAACCGTCCCCTATCCACCAGTCCCATTACCAAACCGTCCCCTATCCACCAGTCCAATCACCAATCCTTCCCCTATCCACAAGTCCCATTACCAACCCTTCCCCTCTCCACCAGTCCCATTACCAATCCTTCCCCTATCCACCAGTCCAGTGTTGTGGTGGAGATGGGCGTCGCGTCTGATACGGGTACTCAGGCGCCGCGGTCTTGCTCTTGCTCTTGCTGTACAGGTGACCCGTTAGAGAGTTGCACATCAGGATGCGCATGTACTCTGTTTCTTTTCTTCTCATCATAATTCCTTAAAATTTCATACTACTAAATGTATCAACTAAGATAACAAGACATATTACTTACCTTGCATATGTTTCCCCCGAGTAGAATATTCCATCTCTTGCAGTTACAGGATCGAGGTACTCGATCGCTTAATCCTTACTTTGGAGCCAAAATAACGTTGCGTCACCGAAATAGAACGTCCGATTTTTTTCATGTTAATTATGAATAATTATCATCATCACCGTAGGTGAATGCATATGATAAATGCGCATTAACATAAAAAAGCGATACCTGGCAAGTTTTCAATATCGATGCCAGGTGTCACAATAAGCAATATGCACGCCAAATAACATGATAAAAGCACTTAAAACGTATTTTCAAGGCTATTGGTGGATCAGCAACGACTAAGTATTACGTTTCAAGTGTTTCATGAAGCATTACATCGAAGACAACCGCTTAGCAACGAAGAAAAAAAATGCATCATTTACAGTCACCATGTATCTCGAAATACAGTATTTTATCTGTATTTCATTCCATCATGATAAAATACTATTTGGATAATATGAAGGGTATTCGTGTCTCAGCACAGTCAATATTGCATTCCAAATGTTAACAAAGCCTCAGTCAAGAAAATCAAGCCATCGCATGCAAAATGCATGTCACATATAACAGTCGGATCTGTATTATCGGTTACAGTTATTTCCTGTTGGTGTTTACGGGAAAAGTACAGTAAAACAACATTTTTTTTACAGTGTATACGTGGACTGTGTGAAATCTATGGCCCACAATAAATCTTCGACTCTTTATCTTTCAACAAAGCTAAATATAAAAAAAAAGCAGTCTTCCATCACTCCTTTAGCCACGCACAGAATTTGGTCTTATGTGAACACTGTAAAATCTGTGGCCGCAATATATCACCTAGCAAGGAAAGTCTTGGGTGGGTCGGTGCCTCAGCCAATCTCTGCTTCGAGGCGAGGAGGTCAGGTTCGGTTGAGCGACACATCGATTATGGAAGGAATCTCTGGCCGGGTTTCCGCGAGAATACTGATGGGAAAGGCCTTAGGCGCCACCGCCACCACCACCACCACGGCAGAGTTCAGTTAAAGGGGTTGAGAGCAACGTTGCAAGACGTGCATGAGACAGGTGTTCATATTGATAGCTAACAGAAGGGAGCCAAGTATGGACGCCCAGGTACACACACACGCACACGCACACGCACACACACACACACACACACACACACACACACACACACACACACACACACACACACACACACACACACACACACACACACACACACACACACACCTTTGTATATGCTCCACACCTTTAGAGTTGAAAGGAAAGGTTTTAGTGTAGAGCAGCGTGTATAAGGTAAGATGACAGGTGTTCCTATCGGCAGGTAACACAATGGAGCCAGGTATGGGCGCCCAGGTACACTCACACAGGTATTGCTAGAGAAAAACGGTTAGTAATGTAAATGAGAGGAAAACATACATAAGCGGAGTGAGTGTTTGTTGCTGGAAAATGATATATATCGACAATGCATAATAGCACGGAAAAGAAGTGAGGGGAAAGACCAGCTCAACTCCATACTTTTAAAATTGAAATGCTCTTGTATAAATGCGAAGGAGAATGTTTTAGTGTAGCGAGGAGAGTGTATAGGACAGGAAGACAGGTGTTCGTTCATATTGACAGGTAGCACAAGGGAGCACTGTATGGGTCCTCAGGTACACAAACACACGCAGGTAGTTTGTACAGCTTGACAAATGATCATGAAGTGTGTGAAGGGTAAGAAAGAGTATGGCAAGCTGAGGCAGGTGTTCATATATCCAGGTAGAACAAAGAACACACACACACGCACCCACACAACAAACAAACAGACACACAGACACACTTCCCCATACCTTTACAAATATCCTCTTAAGTTTCGGAGCCTTAAAAAGTCTTCCTGCACTGTAATGTTCTGACTCACGAAACAAAGTTATTCACCGCTGCAGGAGTTCCAGGGTTAAGAAGCAAAAATCGTGAGGAACGCGCTGGGAACATGCAGGTTAACAAGCGGGTGTGTCCGGGCGGAAGGGACGCGAGGGAGAGGTTCAGGAAGGAGAGGAAAGATGCAGAGGCCAGAAAAAGAGATCCTTGCCAGCGCATCTCAACTCGGAACTCGGAGCTGCGCGGAAATTCAGGGAGTGGGAGGAAAGATCAGGTATTAGTTTTGCTTCCTTGAAAAAATAGTTGGTGATATTAAGAGAGCAAATATACATAGGGAGAGTGAAGGTATGTTGTTGAAAGAGATATTGCTAGCGTGTCACAACTCGGAGCTAAGTGGAAATTCAGGGAGTGGGAGGAAAGATCAGGTATTTGTTTTGCTTCCTTGAAAAATAGCTAGCGATATAAAGGGAGCAAATATACGTAGGGAAAGTGAAGGTATGTTGTTGAAAGAGATATTGCTAGCGTATCACAACTCGGGCCTCGGAGCTACGCGGAAATGTAGGGAGTGGGAGAGAAGATCAGGTATTTTATATTAGGTTTTGCACCCTTGAAAAATTTTGTGATATGACTTAATGGACTAAATAGTGAAGGTGTATTGTTGAAAATGGGGAGTCTGAGAGGGGGACGAAGGATCAGGTATTTTTGTATTTGTTTTTGCACTCTTGAAAAATTACTGTTTGTGATATGGATTGAGAGGAGACATATAGACAAAATGAAGAATTATATATACGTTTACATGTCATATTACCAAGGGATTCTGAGCTTCGCGGAAATGTAGAGTGGGTGGATAGATCAGGTATTTGTTTTGCTTCCATGAAAATATAGTTAGTGATATTAATAGAGGAAACGTACACGGGTAAAGGGAAGGTGTATTGTTGAAAAATATATCTTCACAATACACATAAACTCGAAAATTTGAGCTACGCAGAAATTCAGAGACAGGATATTTGTTTTGCTACTATGAAAAATGTAGTTTGCGATATGAATGAATGGAAAACATGTTAAAAGTGTATTCGCGAGGAAAATATCTCTTCAGAATTCATATTAAACAAGATGAAAACTCAGAGACGGGGGAAAGATTAGATATTTTTTTGTGTGTTTGTTCCTTTGAAAATATAGTTAGTGATATGAATGAATGGAAAACAAGTTGAAAGTGTATTGGGGAAAAAATATATATCTTGACAAATCATATTCAGCAAAGCGGAAACTCAGAGAAGGGGGAAATATTAGGTAGTTTTTGTGTTTTGTTAGTGATATGAATGAATGGAAAACAAGTTGAAAGTGTATTGGGGAAAAAATATATATCTTGACAATTCATATTCAACAAAGCGGAAACTCAGAGAAGGGGGAAATATTAAGTAGTTTTTTGTGTTTGCACTCTTGAAAGTATAGTTAGTGATATGAATGAATGGAAAACAAGTTGAAAGTGTATTGGGGAAAAAATATATATCTTGACAAATCATATTCAGCAAAGCGGAAACTCAGAGAAGGGGGAAATATTAAGTAGTTTTTTGTGTTTGCTCTCTTGAAAGTATAGTTAGTGATATGAATGAATGGAAAACATGTTGAAAGTGTATTGGCGAAAAAAACATATATCCTGACAATTCATATTCAACAAAACGGAAAATCAGAGAAGGGGAAAGATTATATAGTTTTTGTGTTTGTTCCTTTGAAAATATAGTTTGTAATAATCGTAGAAAGCATACAAGGGGAAACGAAGGCGTACTGGGAAAAGTAAAAATAACTCCTCGATACATATCATCACGAGAATGGGAATTGCGCGGAAATGCAGTAAGTGGAAAGATCAGGTATTTGTGTTTACTACCGCGAAATGATAGTTGGTGATACACATAGATCAAATAAATATGCATAGAGGGAGTGAGGGTATATTATTGTTGAATAATATATCTTGACAATCTATATCAAACATGACTGAAGTACGCAGAAGTGAAGAGTGGGAGGAGAGAACTGGTATTCGCTTTGCTTACATGAAAAGTATAGTTAGTAAAATACAGCAAATATACATAAGTGAGGTAAAAGTGTATACTGTTGAAAAATTTATGTGGACGATGCATATTAACACGAATTCTTGGGCTACGTGGAAATTCGGAGTTAAAGGAAAGACCAGATAATTTGTTTTTTATGTTTGCTGCCTAGAAAATGTATTGTTTGTGATGTGAATGAATAGTTGACGTACAAAGGCGAAGTGAAGGTGTACTGCTGAAAAATACATGTGGACAATGCATACTAACCCGAACTCTTGGGCTACGTGGAAATTCGGAGTTAAAGGAAAGATCATGTAATTTGTTTTTTATGTTTGCTGCCTAGAAAATGTATTGTTTGTGATGTGAATGAATAGTTGACGTACAAAGGCGAAGTGAAGGTGTACTGTTGAAAAATACATGTGGACAATGCATATTAACACGAATTCTTGGGCTGCGTGGAAATTCAGTGTAAAAGAAAGACCAGCTAATTTGTTTTTCTGTGTGTTTGCCCCCATGAAAAAAATATTGTTTGTGGTATGACTGAATTAATAACATACATAGGCGAAGTGCAGGTGTACTGTTGAAGAATATATGTGTACAATGCATATTAACACGGATTCTTGGGCTACGTGGAAATTCTAAGTAAAAGGAAAGATTAGGTAATTTTTTTGTGCGTGTTCTTATGAAAAAAATAGTTTGTGGATGAGTGAATTGATAACATACATAGGCGACGTGAAGGTGTGTTGTTGAAAAAGAGGATTCTGAGGTACGCGGAAATGCAGAATGGGAGGGATGATCAGGTATTTGTTTTAACCCATGATATATAAAGTTAGTGAAATTAATACTTAGAGCAGATATACAAGGGGAAAGTGAAGGAGTCTTGCTGAAAAATATATCTTGACAATGAATATATACACGAGACTCTGAGCTCTACGTGGAAATACCGAGGGTGAGAAAAAAGAAAGAAAAAGAAAAAGGAACAAAAATTACTGAAAACTATATATCGACAATACATATTTGATTGGCGTTAAGCGGAGACAGTGAAAGGAGAGATTAGGAGTTTCATTTTGCCGTCTTGAGAATAAAGTTAGTGATAGAAATGAAAAATGTATTGAAAGTGTGTTGCTGAAAAATGAATCTTGGCAGTACATGTAAACACGAGAGACAAAGTTACAAGGAAATGAAGAATGGAAGGAAAGATCCGGGATTTTGCAAAGGGAGGGAGGGAGATGATGTTGTTGTTGTTGTTATTGTTGTTGTTGTTGTTGTTGTTGATGTTGATGTTGACGATGTTGATGATGATGTTGATGTTGTTGTTGTTGTTTCTTCTTCTTTAGTTCCTTTTCTCTTTTTTTTCATCTATCTTCTGTTTTGAAATTTTGTTGTTGTTTTCTCCTCGTGCTGTTTTTTCCTGGATTTTGGTGTTGCGTAATTCAAGAAAGATTCGGGTATTAGAATTGTTTGTGATATTAATTAATGAAGAGAAAAAAATGCATAGGCGAAGTGAAGAAGCATTGTTAAAAAGAATGTATATATCTTGCCAATTCATAAATATACCGTATCCCTTCTTTTTTTTCTCCCTTCCTCTCCCCTTCCCTTCACCCTTCACCCCTCCCTACCCCTGCTCCCCCATTCCCTCTCCTTCCCTTTCCATCCCTCCCTTCTTTCTCCCTTCCTCTCCCATTCCCTTCACCCTTTACCCCTCCCTACCCCTGCTCCCCCATTCCCTCTCCTTCCCTTTCCATCCCTCCCTTCTTTCTCCCTTCCTCTCCCATTCCCTTCACCTTCACCCTCCCTTCCTGTTCCCCGTCCTTCCCTCCTTTCCTTCTCCCTCTCACTCTCCTCCTTCCTCTCCCCCTTTTTTCTTTTCCTTTTTCTCCTTTCTCCTTCCTTCTTCCTTTCCTTCTTTCTCCTTTCTTTTGCTCCTTTCTTTTCCCCTTCCTTTCCTTTCCACTTCCATCCTCTCTTCCCTTCCCCTCCCTCCTTCCTTTTTCTTTCCTTTTCTTTTCTTTCCTTCTCTTTTTTTTTTTCTTCAATTCTTTTTCGTTTCTCTTTGCTCCTCTTTCTCCGTTCCATCCATCCCCTTCTCACTCCTCCTTCCGTTTTCTTTTCCTCGTTTCTTTCTTCCTTTCTGTTTGTTTCATTTTCCTTAATCTTTCACATTTTTTTTGTTTCTTTTGCTTCTCTTTCTCCTTTCCCTTTCCTTCCCGTTCCATCCCTCCCCTCCTCACTCCCCTAACACCCTCCTCCTCCCATTTTCTTTTCCTCGTTTCTTTCTTCCATTCTTTCTCTTTTCTTTTTATTTTGCTTTATCTTACACTTCTTTTTCATTTATCATTTGCTCCTTTCACTCTTTTTCTTTTTTCTGTTTTCCTCTCGTTACAGCCTTCAGGTCAGCCAAACGAAGCATCACAAAACTCTGTCTCACACACACACGGAAGAGCATCATATCAGGCCTCATCTCCCTAACGCAGCATCATGCAGTTAAAAAAAAAAAAAATCAACTTCCATAATCCATCTGTCCCTCTCGTCTTTCTTGAGTCTAAAAGGAGAAAAAAAAACAATGAAAAAATTGTAATATCTCAAACAAAATAAAATGAAAAAAAGATAGACAAGAAACTTACTTAAAAAATCGTACTCCTTTCTTCCTTTTTTATTTTTATTTTTTATTTGTAAAGCTTGGGGATGATAGAGTGTGATGATAACACACACACTCTCTCTCTCTCTCTCTCTCTCTCTCTCTCTCTCTCTCTCTCTCTCTCTCTCTCTCTCTCTCTCTCTCTCTCTCTCTCTCTCTCTCTCTCTCTCTCTCTCTCTCTCTCTCTCTCTCTCACTTCTTATTCTATTTCTCTTGTTATTTATCTTTCTCTTCTTCTTTCTATTATTTTTCCTTTTAATGTTTTCTTTTCAATGTTTTCTTTTCTTACTCAAAAAAAGGAAAGAAAACAGAAGGACGTTAGTGTAGAGAAAGGGGAGGCCGTGTGTGTGTGTGTGTGTGTGTGTGTGTGTGTGTGTGTGTGTGTGTGTGTGTGTACATAACAACACAAATACACTGACTTCCTTCCCCTTCCATCTCTTCTGCGTCCCCTCCCCTTCTTCCCCTTCCTCCCTCCCTTTTTACCCCTCCCTCTTCTTTTCCTCCCCTTCTTCCCCTTCCCTTCCCCTCCTCTTCCTCCCCATCTTCCCCCCCTTCCCCTCTTTCTTTCTCCCATCACTCCCTCCTCTTCCCCTTCCTCCCCCCCCCTTTTCTCATTCCTTCTCTACCTCCCCGCTCCCCCGTCCTCCCTGTCTTTCCTCTCCCTTTTCCCTCATCCCTCCCCTTCCTTTGCTCCCTTCCCTCCCCTCCCCTTCCTCCCTCTTCCTCCTCTCCTCCTCCTCCTCCTCCTCCTCCTCCTCCCTTCCCCCTTCTGCTCTTTGTCACACCAACTCGTTCTTCTTTGTGATTTACGAGGTAGTTTCTTACGTTCTTCTTCCTCCTCCTCCTCCTCCTCCTCCCGCCGCCGCCACGTTCTTGTTGTCGTTCTTGTTCTTATTTTTGTTGTTATTTATGCGTCGGTTCATATTTCATTTTCCTTTTTTTATTCTTTTCTGTTATGTTGTTCTGCACTTGTTTTATTTTCCCCTCGTGGGTTTTTTTTTTTTTCATAAATGTGGATATGTTTTGTGTGTGTGTCTGTCTGTCTGTTGGATTAAGTATGTGTGTCTGTCCTTTTATTTTTCTCTTCTATGTATTTTTTCGCTTCTTTTGTTTTTCTAGGTGTGTATATCTGTATGTTTGTATTCCGGCGCTGTGTCTGAATGTATGTATGTTTGCCTTTCTGTCTGTCTGTACGTCTGTCTGCCTGTCTGTCTGGTGGTCTGTCTACAGTTCTCTCTATCTGTATTAGTCTCTCAATCTCTTTTTCTTTCT